>NC_048317.1:5109931-5396156 GCF_013100865.1 Trachemys scripta elegans | reverse complement strand
GAGGACAGCCAGCCCCGGCTGGGGCTCCGCTCTCCCCGGCGGCTAGGGGCAGGGGTCCGGGGGGGGGGAGGGCGGCTGGAGCCCTGGGAGGAGGGCGGAGTGCCCGGCCGGGGCTCCGCTCTCCCCGGCGGCCAGAGCGCCGGGGGGAGGGCGGCGAGCCTGGCAGTGGCCCCACTCTCCCTGGAGCCGGAGCGCCGCACCGCGCTGCCCCCCTCCAGGTGCCGCCCCAAGCACAAGCTTGGGGGGCTGGTGCCTGGAGCCGGCCCTGTGTCCTAGCCACTTGGCCACAGTGAGATAAATTAAAGGAACATCCCAAAAACATCAATCCTCTCTTTAGGGGAAATATAAAATATACGTGGTGAATTTTGGTGTTGGGTCACCAGACCAAAGCTCTTGGTAGCAGGGAAGCTGTCTTGCTATTTCTTTGTGAAATCCCTTTTACTTGACAGGGGTAGAGAGATTTTTTCCTTGTTTGTACAACACCTAGCACAGTGGGGCCCCAATCCTGACTTATACAATAATACACAAAATAAATAATAACAACACATGCATGGGCACAAATAAATACGACTATTTAAGAACAAATTCAGCAAAGAATGTCCATAAGAGAACCATGCAGGAAATGGTTTTCCTGTCCTCCGAAACGCTGAGATCTCAAAAATTTTCCTGTTACACATTAGGACAAAATCAAGACATTTGGAAATTTTTCTACCAAAAATATATCTGCGATCACCCTTCCCCAGGGTAGCCAATACTCAGACCAGGGACTTGAAGCTGGGTATGTCACATCTCAGGTGTGTGTCCTACGCCCAAGACCATTGGCTCTTGTGGGGTGGGTCTCACTCTCCGAACAGAAATTTTCCCCACAAAAGTTTTGTCAAAACTGGTACAGTCCCTTGAAAAGTTCTAATAAAACAAAGTTTTATTGGAAAATTCCCAACGGCACTAGTCCATGATAGACATTTATACAGCTAATTAAGAAACATCCTGAATATTTACTCAGCGCAGGAAGCTGAGTTCTGCACTTACTTAGGTTTGTGCCATCCTGTTGTGTCCATAGCGCCAGGTACTTATATAATAGATGCTTAACTGACTCTCTTTTCTATGTGTTTGTACCACTGGGCCTTGCTCCGGAGTCAAGCCACTGGGTACCACCGCCTATAAGACAAACAAATCAATAACAGTAACTCATACATTTTAGAAAATGTTTGGTTCCAGCTATTCAGAACGATGTCAGATCATGACCCAAGGTTACACACTACACCCAAGGGCCATGAGAGCATTCCAGCCAATCAGAACCTGGCTTTAGACTCAGTCATGTGCCCTGCCATGGCAGTGCTACTTGTGGAGTAAGCTACTACCCATTGTACGTAAGGGTATCACAGCCGGGCCTTATAATAGCATGAAGGATTTTAAGTGATCCCAGCTTGACTTTATCTGATGCATAATGGAATTTTGAAGCCAGTCATGCTGCATAAGTACTCACCTGTAAATGGTGTATAGACACTCCTCCGTCTGTTGCGACCTGGCAAACCTAATATAGCCAGGACAGGTCGGTCCATAGATAGGCAAACCTCCCAGAAAACCAGGAAGGGTTATTGGCAGAAGGCCTGCTGTGTTATTGCTGAAGCAGTATCTTTTCACAGAATTAGGGGGCCACTTTGTTGCTGTGGGCGCCTTCTTTCAAACAAAACATAAAACTTTGGCCCTCACTGCTTGCAGCTTATCCCAGATCTTGTGGCTCTTTTTGCAGGAGTCAGGATGGTCACTTGTGGCTAATTTAGGTCATTTCAGTGTGCTGCCAATGTAAAATTCCTCATACACTTTCACAGGGGCTATGTTATTTTTCTTCATTTTCTGTCCTAAAGCGTCCTGTCAGATTTCTGTGAGCGGTTACACGCATTTTATACTGCGAGCTCACAATTCAGTCGCAGTGAGTGATGCAATTATTTAGACGTTATGTAAATAAAATTTATCCTAGATAAAAACATTTTTTAAATTATTCTGTTAGCATTGTTTCCATATAAATATTTAAACCTTTTGTTTATGTATCAAGCTAAGCAACTAATCCCAGTGCAAACATTTTTTTCCCCAGCACTGGAACATCTCTGTGTTGCATTACCATAGTAAATTTGCTTTGGTTTTTGTGTTCAGGGTGTTGTAAACAGCTGTACTAACCTACGCCCCAGATGCTGCATTCATCCAATAATGGCAGAAATTGGACAGTGGCATGTCCCCCCTCTGCACTGTTGTAATCAGATGACACAGTCCTCATGTGATCAGAGATTATCATTTCAGCCTTGGTGGTGACAATCTGGATCCCTATATTCACCCCTTTTATAAGACCATTATAAATTGTGTACAACATATGCCCTGTGAGGCATCATCTTTTGAACGTAGAAAGAGTTCATGGAGAAGGGGTGGGATTGTGGATGGATGTGAAGGAGGAGAGAAAGGGCTTTTGGCAGACAAGGAGCGCAGCATGAAAGAAAGTGGCTGCCCAAGAATGATCTCTAGAAGGACGAGGAGCTAGACAGAAGTGGAGAGAGACCTAAGCTGCAGTTGCTGCACCTGGATCCAAACAAGAACTGTTCCCAAAGTGCTGGTGGATTTGGATGCAGGGTGGTGGCATAACAACCAACTGTGACATGCAGATCTGGACCTGAACTTTGCCCCAGGTTCCGAACGGATGTGGATCCAGTTTTCCAATTCAGGCCAATATCTAAAAATGTATTTAATTAAAAAAAAAAAAAAAAAGCCAGGCTTTGCCATTTTAAACTGATTTTTACATTCTTAAGACGAACGTTTCTGTTGAGCACTGGGGAGAATTTAGCAGCAGCAGCAGCAGCAATTACCACAAGAAAGTTGCTTCCCCACTAGGCTAGCCTGTTTTAATCTTTAATATTAGAGTGACTCCAGGAACTGACAGAATAAACAGCCCCTAGCTAGCCAGATATATGTCACAGAAAACTGCACAATCAAAGGTTCTGTGGTTTCTTGGCAATTGCCCTGATTAAGAATCTCGTCCTGTGAAACACATCCAGGGAAGCGGTGAGCGGTCCCAACTCAATGAGAATTTGGGGTACTCAGGCCCAGATCTTCAAAGGTATTAAGGTGCCTAGCTCTGAGGATGTGGGGCTCAGCGTCTGACAGGACCAAGTCCTTCAGGCCTTTCCAGTGCCACAATGTACAGACACGTGCAAGTTCAGGGAGAAACTCCAGAGAAGAACTTCCCAGCTGCACTGAAAACAACAAGAACTTTACCCCTTTATTTAAAATAAATACATTTGCAGTGTCTGTTTGCTTTATTGGTCAATGCTGGTGGCAACCAAGTCAAGGATAATTTTAACCCTTAGGTTTCCTGGACCTGCCCTAAACTGCAATGTTTAATCTGGCTAGACATTAGTGGTTATTTTATGTATTTAACTCTTTGTTTTCTAATATGTTGAGGTTATATTTTCTAGATAATGTTGAAATTATTTTTTTTGGTTACATGTTTTATGTTATGTGACTAGGTTATGGTTTTTTTTGTTTGGTAATGTAGGTGTTTTTGTTGTTGTTGTTGCAACACAAACATTTTTGCGTGCAAAGCTATAAAAAGTAATATTATAACAATTTGTTGTGGTACCACATTATTTCAATATTATAATTATAATTACGCTACAGCCACCATTGGTGTATTTTTATCATGCCCTAATGGTAGTTCAATTTGTTTGGCAAATGTTAGTAATAAATATAGGTATATTTGCCTCAATGAATAATTTAGTTGCAAACAATTGTTTAATTTTGATTTGTGGTGTGTCAGGTAATGTGGCCAGTTGTTTGGCAGGGCCTAGATAAAAATTAATAAGTTTATTGAGCAAATCACTGCAATATTAATGTAGGATCGATAGCTATATTGTAACTTATAATTTGTATAATGTAACAGTATATATATAGTTTGGTTAATTGAGTTAGAAATTGTGCAACCTAAAATCAAATTAATGTAAATATATAAAAACATCAAGTTTCAGCTAAATAACATGGGGCTGAGGTAATCATCACGATTATCACCCCAACCAGGAGGGGACTACTCTCCATAGGGCAGGGACCACCCTACACCTGATGTTGAGAGATTTACTTTGGATGACCCTGGTTTTGTTGACTATCCATGGATTTTGGTAGTGGTATTTCAACTTGATGCAGAAAGCCCACATTTGGCACAACACATTTTGTACAATATCCTGGAATGGAATTTCTGGTGCGTTTTCAGTTATTATTTAACCGTATTCTTTTGGAATTATGTTTGGGGGTGTAATGCCCTTCTAACATTTTGTCTATTTGCGGGGTTCACCCACCCCTCCCAACAAGTATTCGGTTTATAGTAATATTTTAGTTCTTGCCCTAGCAAACTTCTTTATGTTTGCAAGGTAAAAAAAATCATCAAATGTAAAATGGACCCTTTAAGTTATTTTTTTTGCCAAAAAGAGGTTTAAAGGGTATGATGTAAACAGGCTGTCATACATTTATGGGCCAGCCTGTCACTCCCTTCAACTTCATTGATTAAGGAAAGGTAAAAGGACTTCATCCTTATTTTAAAATCCTACACGGCAAAAATAAAAATATTGTAAAACCAGTTCAGCAGGTAAAACTCTCAGAGTGGGATGTTTCTTTTGGAAAATATCAGGGAATCCAATTCAACTCCTCAAATTGATTTTGTAGGACCACCAGCTCTTACACAAAAGGCAGGTGATGGTGACTGGCTTTTTCAAAGTGAGTAAAAGCTTTTCCCTTAAAGGGTGAAGTAACTTCTAAAGCCCTAGTAGAAGAGAGGTTTTCTCACTGGGGGGGTGTTTCATCAAAATTAACATCCAAACTAAAAAAATACCCCCTTTTATGGGTCAATTGTATTTTACAATTGTTAACATAATTTAACAAAAGTGGTTAGAATTGGCCTACGTCAATAAAATAAGAATTAAGATAATTGGAAAGTTGGAAACCATGTTGTGCTGTTTCATATGATATATCAGAGCCTGGTTGCTGCCAAAGATGGTTGGCAATTAAAACCAGCTCATCTTATTAACAAGCTCAGTTTGTATGTAAAATGTAAGTCACTGGACTCAAACAACAGGTACGAGGGAAAACGCGTAGCTTTGCAGGTCTTTAGCAATCCAAGCTCCTCAGAGAAGTTGGAACTGGCTCACAGCAATATGGGACTGGCAGCACTGTTCCTCCTTGGCGGTAGCTTGGATGTCATGTCCAGTGGTTCGGTGCCACCAGTCAATTACATGCAGTCACTTGATTTCCAGGAGTTCTCCCCCATGTGGAGGAAACAGAAAAAAATGAACTCACGTGCAAAAACTCCAAATGTAAAGTCTCCCGCTGTAGTAACTGGGGTCTGAAGCCAACAGCAGCAGTTTGCTGTAAGATCACCTGTGGCCATCCTGGAAGAAGCATGAGCTCATCCCCACACGGCTGTAGACGGAGGTGCCGAACCACTTGAAGATTGCAAAGCTGCTCAATACTTGCAATCTCATCAGAGTCCAGAGAGGAGAACGATGGTCCCGTGGTTAGGCCACTGCCCGAGGCTTGGATTCAATGCCTTGCTCTGTCATAGATGTCCTATGTGAGCTTGGGCCAGTCACTCAACCACTCTGTGCCTCAGTTTCCCATATACACAATGGGGGTCAATGGCTCTGCCCTGTCTCACAGGGTTGCTGTGAGGTTATCCATTAACCACTGTGAGATGCTCAGATACTACAGTGATGTGGGACAGATACATTCCTAAGATAGATGGGGGAATTCAGTGGCCACAGGAGGTCAGACAAGTTGATCACAGTGATCCCTTCTGGCCTGGGAATCTATGAGTCTAAAGTTCTGATCCAACACCTAATGAAATCAACGTGAGTCTTTCCATTGACTTCGGGGATTGTGAATCAAACCTCAGTTTGAGGATAGCAGCTTGGTTACAAGGAGAATATGAGAGAAAGAGAGAGAGCATTTACAAGTCATCGCTAGAACCAGATCTACTGGCTCCGTGGTTGCAGCTGAACCCATGACAAATAGCGATCACTGCAAAATAAATCAGGGCTTTTCCTTTCAGATTTTTAAATAAGGGTAAACAGTTATTCACATGAAATATGTATCTTATTTTATGCAGCCGTGAAACACCACCCCCAGCCATTATTACCAACGCCCTAATATACTGTTATGTGTTTTTGATCGATAAGGCAGTCAGGCGGGGTGCACGGGGGAACATATCACCAGGGATCTAATTAGTTTTTATTACTGTAATAACTTACCATGTGGACCTGATGCTATTAAAAAAATGAAAGCTTTATCTCAGAGATAATTATTTTGCCTTTGAAAGCGTGTGTGGATCCGCACACGAACATGGACCAAAGATAGGTGGATGAGCTCCACTGATTAACACCCTGAATATGCAATCTGGATTTATTTTGGAACTTAATTGTTAGGCAGAGAATTTAACAGGGTTTTGTGTGTGTCTCTCTTTAGCAGCATCATAACAAAAGACAAGGAAAAAACTGGTCTCTTTCCCATTGTGCCCCTTAATGCTTCTGCGCATGCTCTTTTCCACCCCTGAGCCACACAGCCAGATAACCACAGCATAAAGAGACATAAGCCACAATGCACCAAAGTGTGTTAACTGGCGATGCAGCTGAGAGTTTTGTAGGTGCAGATACCTGGAGCATCGGCATTATCACTTTAAGTGAGGGACACATGTTCTAAGACAGGCAGCACGGTTTAATGGCTTGAGCCCTGGCCAGGAGCGGGGTGGTCAGGAGAGCTTCGTCTATTCCCCGCTATGGCACTGACCTGCTGTGTGAGCTCTCTTCATTCCTGTCTCCCTTCCCACCTTTTATTTGTCTTGTCTAGTTAGACGGTGAGCGTTTAGGGCAGGAACTGTGTTTCACCAAGGGTTTGTCTTCACTGCACAGTCAACCCAAGCTGCTGCTACTCTTCCAACGCCTTCCCATCATCTCCCCCACCCCGAAGGCCAGGCAAGTGCTCCTGTCATTCACCCAGTTGCCTCAGAATCCTACAGCATCTCAGCCCAAAGAATGGTGGGATAGATCTCCAGACTCCAATACAGTGAGGGGATGCTCACATCCGGGCTAGGCAAACCCAGGTGCTCAGACCCAAAGTAACTGTGCAGTACACTGCTCGGCACAACGGGGGTCTAGCAGAACACACGCAATGAGCGACGATAATAATTGCCAGGTCCTTCAGAACGATAAAAGCCAGGAGCATTTGTCCTCATTCATTTCCGTGAGAGAGATTGGGCTGCAGCTCAGGGTGCATCGCAAGCATTAATGCATAAAGTGCCAGGAGAGGAGAAGGCAAAGTAGTGAGCGATGGAAGTGGGTAAAGCAGTGACACATTCAGCTGCCTCGTCAACCCAACTGCCACACACGTGTTCTGGAATTTATTCTGACAGCACCCGGCTACCTCCTGATCAAAAGCCAGAGCAGCATGTGACATTCGAAAGCAGACTCAGCCTTCCCCTCTTCAGCTCAGGAGAGGCTAAGAGAAAACATCTTAGAGGCAGACAACATGTCTATTGAAATCAATGGGAAAGGATAGATTCTTTTACCTAGGAGATTAGAAAGATCAGACGCTATTTGGGTCAGAGGAATCTTTAGTCTCACAGGTGAGCTGGGAGAGATGAGACATCTCTTTACCTGATGGCAAACGGATTCCTGTGGTAGCACAGTGAGCGTCTCTCTCTATCAGTCTCGTTCAATGGCTTGTCAAATGCCTCGATGCCCTGTTTTCTAATTGGAAGTGGCTCCCGCCAGGCATACCCAGCATCCTTCATTCCCCCTCCCTGCCACACAGAGACTGCTGGGATTCCGGCTGTGCAAGCAGAAGGACTTTGCTGTTTGAACATTAAAGTTTGCTTACAGACGAGCCCATCAGTCAGGCCAAACTGCTGCCAAGCTGAGCAGGCGTTAGAGCTGTGCCGCAGGCCAGAGGACTGGACACAGTAAGATGCTAGTTGAACCGACGTCTGCATTGCACTGAAAAACGAGCATCAAAAGGGCACGGTGGGGTTCTCGGTGGTGCAGGAGCTGTAGAAGGGAAAGTGTAAGAGGTGGCAGTAGGGGAACGTAGGAGCCCAACCAATGGAGACAGCCCATTTGCACCCCTCATCTAGGGCAATGGATTTTATTTTCTTAAGGAGAAGCAATGAAATGTGTGGGCATGTGTAAGCAGGAGCTGGGGCAGTTCAGATCTTACAGTGGTGAGATTAGATAGATAGATAGATAGATAGATAGATAGATAGATAGATAGATAGATAGATAGATAGATAGATAGGGGTGTATAGGGATGGATAGATAGAGGTGTATAGGGATGGATAGATAGATAGGTGGGAGTGTATAGGGATAGATAGATAGATAGATAGATGGGGGTGTATAGGGATAGATAGATAGATAGATAGATAGATAGATAGATAGATAGATAGCAAAAAATCTATCCCTAGACACCCCTATCTATTTAGGTTTTTTTTTGATACAGCAAAGGAAACTACATCAAGTAAAAAAGCAGCATCAGAAGCTAGATTAGACTATTGTCTCCATCTATTCCAATTTCTCATAATGGTGCAATGTTGCATATGGAGGAGGAATTCCTTCTAGGCCTATTAAGATGCACGTATTGAAGCATGAGTTCAAGGCACAGCCATTTACCCAGCTCCCCCTGTGGCTGCCTCTTTGTTCATCCTCTCCGCTCATTCTGAGAAAAAAAATGCATCTTTTTAACTGGCGCAAAATACTTTAAATGGAAAAAGACCCCATTAGGCCTGCCTGCTCTCCCCCCAGGATAAATCCAGCCATGACCTTCATTCACCCGATGAGCCCAAGGAATGCCATTCCAGTCAATGAGCAGCAAAGCTGGGACTGAAGCATGATCTCCGCGGTGACCTTGGCAAGAGCATCGCATGACAGGAAACTTTTGCTATGCGAGGTCTTCATGCGTCGAGTCTGGGCTTTTGTTTGCCCACTGACGTGTGTGCGCGCTGCAGTAGAACACGGAGGGACACGCCACACCGCTTCGCCTCAGCCCCGGCTTGTGACAAAAGTGCAGAGGTGAGTTGCATGTGCATCATACAAACACACACGCAAACAAGGGGGCGCTAGCGGGATTTGGTGGCGCAAATGCCTCACTCTAAATCCTCTCCTCAGGGCTGAATTTCACCCACTCAGAGGCTCTGGGGTTTCCCTCTGCAGCCATATAGAGCATCCCTCAGCCTTCTGGCGTTACTGAAAGCCAGGGCCAAGCGCTGCCGGATGTGCACATGTGCTGCTTAGTGCTGGGCAAACCTTTTCCACCAAAACCTTCCCTCCCCCCCAACAGAAAACTGGGTTTTAACTACATGAACAGTGACTGCTTTCATGGAAAAGTTTAATTTTTCACTAGAAAACTGAAAAATATTTTTTTGTTCCGTTTTGTTTTCAGCTAAAAATGGTTGGGGTTCTTCAACAAAGTTAAAATAGTTAATTGAACCAAACCCTGTTTTCCAACCAACGCTAATAATGCCCCCCCCCCAAATGGTTGTCCAGCTGCTGGAGGGAGATACAGATGGGTTAACATGGGCTAAAGAGGCAGACAACGTTAACATTGTGCGTGGTCTTGTGTCTTCAGAACTGGACATGCCCCAGTATCTCCTTTTGCAAAAGCTGATATATCTGCAAACAAGGGGAACAAAAAGAACCCATTCTCCTCAAGGCAGCAGCATCATGGCCCTGAAAACACAGACATGTTTCTAGATGGGCAGATCAGTAATGCTGGGGGTGGAGCAGAGGCTGGGAAACCATCCCTGGATCTCTCATGACTGTACACTCAGCGCCATCTCAGTCAACGGCCCATGGGGATGTGGGATGAGCTGGAAGCAGTGGTAGCAAGGTGGAATAAGCAGGAAGAGCAGCCGATCCCTGGCAGCACTGGCTGGGAAATGATTCTTAGCCCTCGCCCTGCAAAGTACTTCGATGAAAATGTTTTTGGTTTTGTTGGCACTTGGGGGCTTTTGTTGAAAAAAAGAATTTTTCCAACAGGAAATTTTAACCAGGGTCACTTTCTGGGACATCTTAACCTCCTGCTGGTGTCTTTTCATGGCATTCTCTACCCTCCACTCTCTCCTGAATTCCTCCACCTCATGAAATATCAGTGCAAGTGACACTATATTCCCGCTTACCACCTGGTATGTAACCTCCCTCATCATTCCGCCACCATTCCACTTGGCCTAGGGACCCACCTGGGCACTGGACTTACCTGCTGTCAGGATGAGCCTGGCCCATCACCCTGATGATAATTAAAATATCAGATGCTTTGGTAAGGCCGAGCCCCACAGGGAGTCATCAGTGGTGGGGCTCAAACCGAGGACCCGGGGATCCTAAAGCAAGAGAGTCTATTGCCTGAGCTACAAACTGCCGCTATAGCTGTAGCAGGTTTTATGGGTGGCCTAGCCACTAGCAGCAGCGGCCAGGGTGCCACCCTGCATGAGTGTGGGTTACACATTCCTCTCAGCTCATTCCCCCTTTCTCTCTGTCTCTCATCCCCTTATTCCACTCACCTCATTTTCCCTCCCTGCACTGGGAACAGATCTGACCAAGTGCCTTTGCTTAACTGTAACCGGCTTCCTGTGCACAGACGCCAGCGGGCACGGCGAGGCACGTCAGGAAGATAATCCACTGGCAGTAAATCGCCTGCATGAAGGGCCTATCAATAGCTACTGACAGGGCCTGATTGGAATATGGATGGGCTCATCCGAAGCAGCCCAACTGGAAATCTGGCTGAGCCAGACTGACATTACAAATCTCTCCTGCTCCAGGTTTAGTTAGCTGAGATATAGGCCCCTGTTCAGCTAACTGTCCCCGCAGGGACCAGACCTGATTTAAGTGAAAATGCTGGGGAGAAAAATGCAGAAAGGTTTTTTCTTTACTTCCCCACAGCTTTTCTACCAGCCATAGAATGTATTAACAAGGAGACACTGCTGGGGAATGGGATGGTTCAGGTGACCGGGGATGGACTCTAGACACCTCTAGGCTGTTGATTCAGACCTGGCTCAGGTTAGTAGTGATGAAAAGTTGTCGCCATGAAGCTAGGATGTTCCTAGCACACAGGTGTTCATGGCACAAAAGCTACTGCACTATCTGGCTTCTTCGTTGGCAAGCTCAGCAGAGGCCAAGGATAGACTGGACCCTGGGGACTGAAGCAGCCTTAGCCCTAGACATTGGCCCTCTAGGTCTGTGCTGGGTTAGCACCAGGGGGAGAAGCTTGCAGTTCTTCTGCCCAATCTACTTGTGTGCATAAACACAGACCATCTGCCTCCAGACCAGTGAAGCTGACACCTTTCACAAGCATTAAAATTCACTCTCTAAAACCAATTAACTAGCAAACCCTGTTCCCAGAGTCAGGTACTTTCCCCCTGACGCTGTTTGCTCCTGCAGCACTAAATAAAGGACAACATGATTATTCTCCAGATTCTGTGGTAAAAAAGGAACTTGCAGCCCAGCGCACCTTTGAAGGAGCTGAGTGAGAAAAGAGTGTTCCTCCCCCCCCACCCGTGCCCTTAAGAAAGGCCAGTCAGTGGTTCCTAATTAACATGCCATCTGGCCTCTCAGTCTCCTGTTTTCAGTGCAGTGGGGCTGCTTCACACAGAAAGGCTGCAAAGAATAAAAGGTAGTTAATCAGTTCGGCAATTAATCCCAGAACTGCATGGAGCAAGGGAGCATCTGAAGTCCAAGCAGCACTGTTATTGCTGTTTTAAACAGCACACGAAAGAAAGTGGATGTTGAAAAGCTGACAGGAGCGCTTGGTCCTCCTGATTTTATTTTTTTCCTTTAGTGTTTCTTTTAGTGAAATTAGCGTTGCCGGATGCGAGAGGTGTGACGGGTCTGGAACCGCCGGGGAGAGCGCAAGCAGGTGCTAGACTAGCTCTCCCCACCAGTTAGGGCACTAGCCTAGGATTTCGGGGATCTGGGTTCAAATCCTTCTGACTCCTCAGGTGAGTCACATAGACCCACATCTACAAGGGTATTTAGGCTCCTAACTTTCAGTTAAATCAATGGAAATTAGGCACCTAAATACCTTTGTGCACCTGCACCTCAGTTCATCTGCACAGCAGGGATAACAGCACTGGCCTGCTTTCCAGGGGTGTTGTGAATTAAAGATTGTGGGGGTAGTCAGCTGCTGGGGTTATGGGGGGGTCATATAGAGGAGTGAGCAAGTTATCATTGCCCTCTTTTACTTTTCTCAACAGAGTTTACACAGAACAAAGACGGGCTGGGTTGGTGTGGGGAGCGGGGGTGGTTTGTTTTTGAAATCAAGCAAAAATGTATTTTAATTGGAACACAGGGAGTGTTCAGAAGCTGGAGATGCTTGCGGGCAGCCCCAGACATCCGCCGGCCAGCAAAGTGAGTGGTAATTAAAGGAGCAGCAGGAGGGTCACCCCTGCCTTCACTTGTCCTGACACCAATTTACCTCCATCACCCGAACTACATGGCAACTCAGTCTGGGATATCAAAGCCTCTTCCTTTCTACTTCCCCTTCCCCCACTGGCAGAGAGCAGCGCCAGCCCCTGCTCTCACACGTGTAATTCTCAGCGTCAGTCAGAGACGGAGGCAGCTCTGCTCCTTTCTGGCTCGTGGCAGGGAGGCTGGGAAGTGGCTCTGGCAGCACTGGTGTTTGGAGCTTGCAGGCTGGTCAGTTTCCCATGGAAACAGGAAATTTGAGCTCCTGTCTTGCAAGCTGATCTCCAGTAATGATTTAACAAGGACTGAGTGGGAAATGAAGCCGAGTGGGGAAGAGTTGGCTACTGGTGTGCAAGGGCGGGGCCTCTAGAGTGAGTCTCTCTCCTCACCCTTGGGCAGACGTTTGCTCTCATTCCACAAAACCTCCTGCCCCCGAAATGCCGCCCCCGACAGAGGTGGCGGAAGGTCCCGCCCCCGAAATGCCGCCTCCGACAGAGGCGGCAGAAGGTCCCGCCCCTGAAATACCGATGATGACTGGGGCGGCTGAAGATCCGGCCGCCGCGGTCACTGCCCCCCAAATGTTAGTGCCCTAGGCAACCGCCTAGGTCGCCTAATGGGTTGCGCCGGCCCTGTCGGTTAGTGGTGGTGAAAATGAGGGACTGGATGAAGCCGAGGTGATGTGTGAGCTGGACTTGCATAGCCCTGCCAATGCACATGACTACAGTCCCTGGAGCAGCTCTGCGATTCAGGTCCTGCGCCCTGGACACAGCTCTGTCAAGGCACCTGTTCTGATCTGCAGTATCCCTTGGATTTGCCAAGGAACCCTGATATGGCCCTTCACTCACCCACCCCCACCTGCTGTCCCACTCCTTAACCTGGCACAGGCCCATGGTCTAAAGAGACGTGATTCGGGAGAGACCACAACATAGTTCAGAGACGAGTCTTCTCTCCACACCGTTCCCCCTTCATGGCCTTCTTCACTGGGAGCTATTAGTTGCACTAAGCTCTGTCCATGGTGCTAGGAGGGCAGTTTCAGATTTGTAGAAGAGACCACTGGGATCATCCAGTCTGTCCTCCTGCATATCACAGGCCACTGGACTTCCCTGAAGTAATTCCTGCTTCAAGTCCAATAGCTGTGAGAGAGAAGCCAAGCTTTCCAATGGTTAATTGCCCTCACAGTTAAAAATGTCTATCTTATGTTGAGATTGAATTTGTGAAGCCTGCGGCACCCAACACTCATTCTCCTCCATTTACCATCTCTGTGTTTTAAATATTTCTAAGCAGCCTATCACCCTGGAGTCTATGTTCACCGTCACCACCTCCTTCCCAGGTGGCTTTACAACAGAAGAAAGGCAGTGTAGTCTAATGCCTAGAGCACTGGCCTCAGGAGACGGGTTGTTCTGTTCCTAGTTCTGCAAGGGATCTGCTGTATGACCGTGGATAGATCAATTCCCCGCTCTGGTACTCTTTTACCTCCTACTCTTTGTGTGTCTTGTCTATTTAGATTATAGTCATGTTATAGCAGCGTTGGTCCCAGGATATCAGAAGTTGGTCCAATAAAAGATATAACCTCACCCACCTTGTCTCTCTATTTAGATAATAAGCTCTTTGGAGCACGGACTCTGTGAATGGACAGCACTTAGTACAGTGGGGCTCTGGTCATTGCTGGATTCTCTAGGAGCACTGTAATATAAATAATAAGAGGCCTTGAGTCAAATTACCTCTGTCCAAACAGGTGAAGACCCTGTCAGTAGCCTCACATCACTCCTGTGCAGTAGGGAAGGAATATTATTTATCCCCATTTTACAGATGGAGAACTGAGGCCGCAGAAAGGCTAGGTGACTTGCCCAAGATCACACAGGAAATCTGTGGCACAGCAGTGGCTTAAATCCAAGTGTTCCAAGTCCCAGGTTGGCACCTTAACCATTGGGCTATGCTTTCTACCAAAGCAAAATACCAACCTCTCTGAAGAATGTAGACAGACAAACTAGAAGATGAAACTTAAGATAAAAAGTGAATTTCATTATGCAGACTCACATGCCAGGGAGACACACAGCTCCTCTCATTATGTTCTGCAACAAAATATATTAATAATGATGAATTGTTTGAAATGGCTTGGATTTATGCCCAGATAGCTCCAGAGAGCCCATTAAGCCTTGGATTTTAAACCAAAGCCACTGTGACATAAACTGGAGAGAACTGTACAGGATGGCTTTGCCTGGCACAGAGAACCGAGAAAAGGGTTTACCGATAAAAAACCTAATCTCCTTTAATGACTAGCTTGGTTGTGTTTGTGGGGCAATTGTTTTCAACTAGGGCTGTAGGGTAAACTCCCGCTGTCAAGCAGCACAGAACTCCATGTGGGTGGAGGTTGTTATGTAGGATAACGAGCAACAGAAACAATTGATTTGAGGTTGCCCTACAGGCTAATGACTGAATAATGGCTAATCCCAGCAACCAGAAACTGAGGGCTCAATAGCCATCAGCACTGAGATTGCAGCATCCTGTGGAGAAAAGCCACCAAAGGCCAATGGACCATGTAGGTGAATCCAAACACATCAAAGCAAGGAAGTAAGACCCAAAGGAGACACTTCCTGGTCTCCTCCTATCTTCCCAGGGCCTGTCCAAATTCATATGACTAGAATGGGTTCAGCTAAACTGAAAATGTTGTCACAGCAAAGATCATCATGAACGAGGCTCCACACTTATGCAGCAGCTTTCAAACATGGTGTGTAACAAACATGCAACAAGCCTTGTCACCCCCTGTTTACTAAAGAATGGAGAAGTCAAGAGACTCATTCAAAATGAACCCTAGAGCAGTAGCAGCACTGGGAAGAGAACCCAGGAGACCTGCCTTCCAGCCCTATTGTAATTGCTAGATAACTCCCACTTTCCCACTCATCTATTTATCTAGGTGTTTATAACTAAAGCTGGTTGGGAATTTTTCAGTAAAACAATTTTTCATAGGAAAACACCTATTTCAATGAACACCAGTTCATTGAAACTGAAATTTTCTTGTAGAAATGTATCAATTTTGATGAAAGTTTCTCGGGTCCAGGATGGAATTTCTGGTCAAAACCCAGGAGAGAGAGAGAGACAGACAGACAGACAGACAGACACAGACAACCACTTTCCAGCTGATTCCAAACCCCAGCTCCTACTGTAGAACCCCTTCCAATTGATAACGTTGACCATTTAAGCTATTGCTAAATAAAGGCCTCTTGTCAAGGGAACCAAAACCCTAGCACGTTTTAAGATTAATTTGTAATAATAATAATAAATTGTGTAACCTTTATTAAGAATGGAACAACTTAGCAAGTAAGACTGGACAGTTTAGTTGCTTAATCTTTAGCATAATATGCTGTTTATCAGAACTAGTGTTCTAACAGCAAACTGCATGAACCACTCTAGTATGGAAAGTTTGGATATTTGAACATGTGCTTGGAAATGTGCAACATGTACCAGACAAAAAGGGATATGTGTAATTGTCATGTGTCTGACAAAAGGGAAGATATAGATTGCCTGTAGTTCAGACAATAAAAAAGAAGAGAAATTTGACCAGACTGGGACCAGACTGTCATTTGTGTCATTGGCTGCAAGCTTCGGTTCCATGAGTATTGAGTACTGTATATCTCTCCTTGTTATGCACTATTCTTAAATAATAAGGGCCACTTTATTAATTAAGCAATCAAGCTTGACTACTCTTGTCTTACTATTTTATTGTTACTGGCTAAGACTGGACCCGCTCATCAGTGTATATATAAAGGGTGGCACCACAGATGTAACTATATAGGCTCTTGTGCCTGCACAGAATCCTAGCAAAGTCCGTGATGAAGCGCACACCATCATGGCAGATCTGATTGCAGGATCGGGGCCTACATTTTCAATAACTCCATTGATTTCAATGGATGAAGGTTATAATCCCAGTGCAATAGCCCACAAACCTGGCCCACATCACCAAATCCCTGCTCTCAGTTATACTGGTGTAAATCTGGAGTAACCACACCTCTTGAGCTCTTGAACCCAAATTATTTGGAGTGGAGCTTCAGGCCATCGCCTCAGGTCAGGTAGGAATCGCCACTGTTAAGAGCTACATGTATGAAGCTGCTAAAGGAAGACTTTTGCAGAGCACAGCATTGAGTTTTATTGGTCCTATATAGCTCAGAAGCAATGCTACCTGTTTTTGAGTGCTATCGACTGGCACCTTATCGATTAACCAACTACATACGTATATTACAGGCAGAGCTGGGATCTGATACCATTATAAGACCCCGTTTTCAGTTGCTTATAATTTTGTCAAATGTTAAGTATTCATGCTGAAATTTTCCACTCCAAGCATCTGCCTCAGTCTGAATTATTCTGGCAAGTTTCAGCTAAAACAGTTCATCCATTTCCAAGGAAATGATTAGGGGAAAATATGTTCTTTCCAGGTTAAAAAAAAAAAATCTCACAATTGTTTCATTGAGAAGCTCTAGCACCTTCTTGCTTTGGCACAAGAAGTTGAACATCGGAGGTGAGAGGAGGGAAGCTTGCTGGGATGGCGAGGATGTATGTCCAATTTTGGCCATGTTATCACAGCCTCTGAAATCACAGTTCACCTATGCTCAATCGAGGCATTTTTAGTACAGCTGGTCAGGAATTATCTGATGATGCATTTTTTCTTTTCACCAGAAAGGCTGGTTAATCCAAAATAAAAGTATTAATAGGAAAGGGCCCATTTCCACAAACTTTTTGTGACTCAATTTTTTTTTTAGAAAAAAATTATTTCCAAATGACTGAAATGTTCCGTTTCAACATTTTCAGGATGAAAAACCTTGGGTTTTTCCAGTTCAAAATGAAATTACATTTCAGTTTTAAATTTAAGCTGATTCCAGTAAAAAAAATTAAAAGGGATCAAAATTTACATGAAATTTTTCAAAATTATAAAAACAAAATGTTTCAATTGACCGAAACTGAACATTTTTTTGGTGGGGGCGAAGGATTTTCAGTTTGCAAAAATTGTTGAGATTTCAAACTTTTTCATCCCGATTTGGGATGGGAAAATGTTCATGGGACAGGAAAACCAGTTCCCACCCACCTCTACTTCTTAGAATTTGGCATTTCAAGTCTCTGACTATTCCTTCTGTACTGGACATGCTCAATCCCTTCACAGCTCCTACCTATAGAACCTTGTGCAACTGGCCAGCTGCACTGGGGTGCGGATCATCTGCCTCTGAAGTATTGAAGTTTAAGCCACTTCTGATGCCGACCTTGATGGACAAATTGGTTTCAGTTGCTGTGAAATATCCTGATGCCTTTACAGCAGCTGATCCAATGCATCTCAATGGAGATTTCAGGCCTCTCTGCTACGCAAATCCATTGCAACAACTCATTAAGCAACCTTAGTGGCATAAACATATCACGCGTGCGTGTGGGTATATAAACATATAACCTTCCAAGGAGAACCAGAAAAAGAAATAGGATTTTGCCCAATTGGAACTGGAGTGATATAACCTAATGTAGTACATTAAATTATGATTAGTTAATACAGTGATGATTCTCACCTAATTTGGATGAACTCAAGGGAAAAATTCTCATTAAGTTGTCCGAGTGGACATGGCAGTTTGTTGCCAATGAGCACACCTATTTCTGTAGTGTATTTTTATGATTTTTGAAGCAGAGCCTGGCACACAAATGTCAAGAAGTGGGGGTGGCTGTTACCTGATTTATTATGCTATCCTGACTAGCTGAGGAGCCATCGTACGTCGGGGCGAGATCAATACATCAGCTGGCAGTTGTGGGTTTTCTGCATATCAAGTCATCCCTTCACCATTTCGAGGTGCGGCGGGCGCATATGGTTTTGTGGTGGCTCCTTTCCACCTCCTCAGCATCAATTCACACATTATTTATTGCTCTCGGCTCAGGGCAGTTGCCAGAAAAATCAAACTCCAGCACTTGCTGTCAAAAGGAAGACACAGAAGAGGGAATTAGCAGAAAGCTCCCCTTGCTGCAGCCAGCCTCAGGTTTATGACTCTGCAGCAGAAACGCAGGTGAAATGCAGAGCGTAAACAAACCATCTTCCCCCCACTCCCTGGAGAAACCGACATGAGCTCTTGACTAAGGCAACTGGTCACCTGGTGGATGATTTAAAACAAGAAAGTCAGTTTTGACATCAGCAGTCATGACCTTACAACTTGACTATGGCCCTCTTCTAATAGACTCCCATTCCTCCTCTTTGAAAAGGAAGGATTAGTTAAGCACAGGCCTGGGCCTCCCAAATTCCTGAGTTCTATTCCTGGCTCTGCTACACCCTATAGCAAGATCCTTAATATTACTGTACCTCATTTTCCTTATCTATAAATTAGGGGAACTGTGAAGCTAAACCTATTATATTGAAAGGATTTTGCACGCCTCATATGGGAGGTGTAATGGGTTGGTGAAGTATTAGCAAACTCTCACCATGCCCCTCCTGAAGAATTAAAATACCAGCAGCATTGAGGGCTTGGCATAGCTGGGGTGCAGGGCTGTGAATGCCTGGAGAAATGGAATCTGCTACTTTGTTCTGTCCAATTCAAAGAGGGGGACTGGGAAGATGATTTGGTCTCTTGTTGTGATGTATCTTCCCTTTGGGAAAACATTTTGGTGATAAAAAAAGAAAAGCAGATGCGGGGGGGAGGAGTGTTTTATATATAAATATTCAGAAAACTCAGAAGGTATACATTTTTTTGCCAGAATTTTCCTTTCTCTGTTAAATGAATGTGGGGAGCTGCCTTTTATTCTTAAACACCAAGCACACATTAACATGTCAGCGAAAAGAAATGAAGAGGAAAAAGGGGAAAAAAATATGTGCTACGTAAGAAACTTCAATAAGGGAAGCGAGCTAAGAGATGTCAGCCTCTTATTTACTTTAAAAGACACTCGCACTGAGATGAAAGATTCCATTTGCAGGACGTGCCCTGGGGCAGGATGAGGGGTTGAGGAGTTGTTACATTATTCATCTTTTTATGGCCATTCTAGAACAGTTCAGAATCTTCCTCACAGTCGGCTGCAAAACCTGCTTTCCCTGCTAGGGGGCGCCCAGGTGGCCTTAGGATCCAGGTGAATAAACTTGGTGACGTTCTGGCCGCATGTCTGGCTATAGAGAGAAAGCGTTAGAGATGCACCTGGTCTCAAAGGGCAATCCAGTCGCGACTACATCCTTTTCCTCAACAGCAGCTCGTGCACAGCCTTGGAAACTGCTTTAGTGGGAGAAGGGAGGGCCAGTAGTCAGGACACTCTATCACCAGCGCTTTCAACGGTGACTGGAGATCATTGGCACACAAGAATCCAAATGCAAAATATTCAAGAGGGTTGGAAAAACGAGGCATGAGAATAGGAATAGGAGCCTATTAGTCCCAGCTCTGACACTGATTCATATGGCCTTGGGCCTGTCACTAAACCAACAAGTGCTTACCATGGGCTTGATGCTGAGTTCTCTGGCCCTTAAGCACCTCTTCCAAGCACATGCTTAAGTGCTTTGCTGTATAAGGGCCTGATTTAGGGTGCCCAAATAGAATCTGATTTTCAGAGAGTGCTGGGTTCCTGTAGCGCCCATTGACTTCACTTTCTCATGTAGCACCTCACAGAATCAGGGCCAGGATGTCTCAAGTTGGACAGCCAAAAAATGACAGCAGCCAACCTTCCAGGAGTATGGCCGGGTTTTGCTAGCTACTGGATGACAAGTGCTAAGATCCCCCTTCAGGAAGTCACGTAGGCACGTGCCTCACTTGACTTTAGAGAGACTGCCAGGCTTAGAAACCAAATGCAGAGCATTCAGGCTCCGGCCCCCAGAGAGTGACACAAACTCCCGCACTGTCTGTTCGCTCTTTGCAGAAAGGTTTCTGTTGGAAGTAGGTCGTTTGAGTGGTTGTGGCCGATGAACTCTCTCCCAGTGATTTCCCTGCAGAGGTTCATAGATTCTCATTTGATTCCAATATCCTTTACCCGGGAGCTAACTGTGACAAATGGCCAGAATCGCGCGCATCCCTCCAACAGCTGCCATCACCAGCCTCCAGCCCCAGTTAGTGCCTGCTGACCAGAACCAACAGCTGAGAGAAGGGTCTGATGACATTTGTGGGGGAAAGGAGGAACAATGCTCTTACCCTTGAAACCCTAGGGTGACCAAATGTCCCGATTTTATAGGGACACTCCCGATTTTTGAGTCTTTTTCTTATATAGGCTCCTATTACCCCCCCACCCCGTCCTGATTTTTCACACTTGCTGTCTGGTCAGAACAAGCTCAAGCACAAGGAGCATCAACATGGGCTGGCAGATGAGGCACTACACTAGGGGTCTGAATGCTCATCGCTGCTCTGCCACTGCCCTGCTGGCTGACCTTGGATAATCCCTTTCCCCTCTCTGTGCCTCAGTTTCCCCTCCCCCTCTTGCTCTGTCTTGCCGCTTTCGATCATTGGGGCAATGACTTCCTTGCTGCGTGTCTGTGTAGCACCTAGCACTGGGGGTTGGGGGGAGAGAGGGGTCTGAGCTCAGTGCGGGCCTTGACGTGCTATTGTAAAATAACTAAGAATGCTACTGACCATAGGAACAACTACAGTGAAGCCTGGTGGCTCCCCCGTTCCCTCCACAACATGGGCTGACTCCTCTTGTTTGGTTGGAAACGCTGCCTTTTTGTGCAGAGGTGACAGGAGAAACGATGATAGAGAACGACCATTAAAGGGTCACCCTGCCCTTCTGCAGCGCCCAGGAGTTAAATGCACCTCCTGTCACCAATGCGCTGCTTCCTAGGCTTCCCATCCTTCATCTTCACCCGTGACCGATCAGCTAGGTTACAATCATTCTCCAGACGCCTTTCGGGAAAGAGGCTCTCTCTCCCGGACTTGGGCTTCGGACCAGTCAAAAGCTGTCCCACTGCCACTCGCAGCATGGAGCTGTTCTGTGTCTCGGGCCCCTGTTCTGCACTACTGACAATAGTTCTGTCCAGCACAAAAACAATTATTGAGTTAAGGCAATTACCCTTGCGTGGCCAAGGAAACAATTGCTACTCATGTGCGGATTTGGGGGCACTGAAGTAAGCCAGAGACTAATGGCCAGGGGTTGTTAGAATCAAGCAGCACACAGGAAAGCGTTGACTTAGGCTCTCTCTTCGGCCAGCGCATCTCCTGCTCCCTGCTGTTCCATTAGGAGCCCTCACGCTCAGTTCTCCTGACCTGCAATCCCCCCATATATCCCCCCCATAGACTAGCTCTAGGCTCCTCACACTGCTAAGAGTCACGATCGTAACCTTCAACATCTCTGCCTTTCCAGACCCCCTTGCACAGATCTGCTGATGCCCCTAAACCTTGACCTGCAAGAAGTACTGCTGTCTCCTGGCTCTGCCAAGGAATCGTAACAGCTGACCTCCTGCTGTTCTGGTCCTGGGCTTCTCCCCACAGCTCTGGTGCCGTTCTCGCTCTTAATAAATCCAGCTGTTGCTATTTTTCTAACTCACTTCTGGATTAAAACATTTTGTTTTCCCGAACACAATAAACTAAACTGACTTGTAAAGGCTTAAACTGCAGCACTCTGGTCCTTCCTTTCTCCTTCCCCAGGAGATCAGAGAGCCAGCATTACTGCTCTGTATTTTTTTTAAAATAATGAACTTTACAGTCTGATCACACTGGGTGAAATTCACCGCTGTCAGCACAAGCCCTGTTCACCCCATAAATAGTCTTTGTGCTGGCTGCTCTGCCCAGGGGTCAGTTTCACTCATGGCATTATTGAAGAGATGCTATTAGAACGTCACCTTTCCTGTCCTTTAATTTGCAGGGAGAACTAACGGGGGGGCAATCAGCTGGTGCTGAGTGACAGGCCCTAACGTTGGCTGGATTGAGATAGAAATATCAAACAATGCCATGGAAGTTGCCAGATATTAAGTCCAAGTCCCCAAAATGTGTCACAGCTTGTCAGTTTTCAGGTTATTTATGGCCTGGTATGCAGAACAGGCTGACTGCCTCCACAGGCCTCCCCATCAGCCGGCCGGCAAAGGAGCCGACACGGAAAGCTTTATAAATAACACATGGAAACAGAAAATCAGATAAATAATACAAGGTGGGGGTGGGGGAAGAGAGAAGAAAGTGCCATTTGAATAATTCAGCTGAGCTGCCACCAGTCATGTATTATTGAGAAAGGGATGCAGGCAGAGGTGAGGCCAGGGCAGCAAGTCCAGAGGAGGATACATCTGGAGGTGATGAACTTCAGTAATCTCTGACCTCAAATCCGCTTGGCTCTGGGGTTTCACTGGCAATTGGCCCAGCTTGTTTGAACTAGTCTTAAGGTCAGCACAGCCATGTTTTGGAGGCAGAAGGTCTGTCTTCTGTTCCCAGTGGAAAGTCAGCCTCTTGTGGGTCTCTTTTATTTATGATACCTGCTCTGTGGCTTGTCAACCTTGCCCGGCAGGAGAATATCTGATGCTGAATACCTCTCCCACCTTGTGCAGTGATGTGAGGAGCACAGCTTGCAAACAACTACCTGAGCCCTTTGTTTTCGGTCAAAGGCAAAGTCTTGGGGTTAGCTTAGCAACCTTGCAATGACTGCAAAGGGCTCAGCTCCAGTGTAGGCACTTCAATAACTATAGTTCCTTTCATCCTGCAGGACTGCAGTGCGCTTTCCCAACTAGATGTGCCTAGACATCACACACACATTAAATCTCTCTTGCTCCTTTTCCCCCCCGACTGTAAAGAGGTGTAGTATCAATGCACCACTGAAGCTGAGGAAATAACTGGTCAACAGTCAGAAAATTTGAAAAGGTCAAATGCTTAACCTTAACTCTGCTCTCTCGTGCCTTTGCTTTAAAATAACATATTTATATATGCAGCAAAGAGTCCTTTGGCACCTTATAGACTAACAGACGTATCGGAGCATGAGCTTTTGTGGGTGAATACACACTTCATCGGATGCATGCACGAAAGCTCATGCTCCAATACGTCTGTTAGTCTATAAGGTGCCACAGGACTCTCTGCTGCTTTTACAGATCCAGACTAACACGGCTACCCCTCTGATATTTATATATATCATGTGCGTGTGTGTCATTGCCCTCTGCTGGATGGATGCAGACCTACCCAGCTGTGTGTCATAGGTCTTGTACCGCTAACCATTGGCGGCAATCCTCCTTTAGCTCCAGTGGAAGGCCCATGTGCTTTTGAAGATGGACGTTCTGAGCTCTCCCACCATTGCTATGATGTTGTACTTGGCTATGGCACAGCAAAAAGTGAACTGTGATGTCCACAGTGTTGGCATATAAAAAAGCCCCTTCCCCACCCATCCCATACCTTCCTCAATCAACCCCGGTGATTGCTTTAAAGTGGTGACATTTCATTGTATTTTGTCATGAAAAACCGTTCTTGCCGCAGCAAAGGCAAAATTCCAGAGTGGACCAAACTTGTGGAGTTCTCATGAAAACATTTGTTTATAAATCAATAAGAATATCAACAGGCAAATAAGAATAATCAAGAAAATCAATAGCTCTGAGTGCCTCTAGGCACAGGGGCATACTACCAGGATTAACTTCTCAGGCCCACCAGAGCCTCCCAGTCCCTTGCTGCGGAAGTGAACTGGTTGTATTAATCTATCAAACCATGCTGCCACAAGAGATCCATCCCAATATTCTAAGAGCAAGTTATATGCATGTTTAAGCACAATGTATTTGCATCAAAGTGGCAACAATGTACCTAGATACTACTGTGATGGGTGTGTTAGAAATGTTTAGATCGACAGCGCGGTAATGTGGCTCTGCAGATAAACCCCACATGTGCTCACATTCTATTAAAATCTGTGTCACCGCCTTATGCAATAACCCAGACCTGCAGCACTTCTCAAATGACCTTTCTACAATAATTATTATCCCTTACAACCTTGCTGTAAGTGTAGTACTAATACCCCTCTTAGAACAAATGGGGAAAACGAGGCACAGAGCAGCTCAAGCAGCAAGTCCGTGGAATGTCTGGAAATAGAGCCCAGAAAGAAGACAAAATTGGGAGTTCACTCCTCAAGGATAAAAACTAAAATGGTTAAATGAGATTATTGTTAATCATCTAGGCAAGAATTGCTCATAATTTGCATATGGATAAAACCTCTTTTTCCTTCACCACATAGCTAAAAAGAATGCCAAAAAGTTAGCAAGCAACGGCTTTCCTATGCAATGTCCCTTTGCACAGTGTGAATGGATCCAGACATGGGTCCAAACTAGGAATAACTTGCTAGGAGATTGAACGTCAAATAGGGCCAACTGCCTATTACCCCAAGAAATCCAAACCACATGCTTTCACCCTGAATGTTAAACTATACATTTGTTTACCTTGTAAACCAAATATGTTATGGCTAATCTATTCCCCCTTCCATATGTGTTTCGCCCTCCATTGGAAGCTGCACATTTGCTTGCCTTGTGATCAGATGTGCATCTCTCCATATGTGGATAGTAACTCTTGTCCTGTTGAAAACCTTGAATGCCATGAAATGCTGATGTACAATCAAAGAGTGTAGGAAGCATGCCCACCAAATCTGTAAGATTACAGGGGAGGTTGTTGGTTTGCGTTGTAAATAACTGTGACACTCTAGCAGTAATAAGAATTATAAGGAAGAAGGGCATAACTTTAGATTATTAAAAAAACATTGCTTAAAAAGGGGGAAATTCTGATGAATAATATGGGTTAATATTAAAATACAATCATTGAAATGAATCAAACATAAAAAGCCTCTGATAAGAAAAGGCTTGACAATACTTGTTACACACCACCACTGATGGTAGCAGCAGAAAAACAGAGACAGCTGAAATCTGACCATTCTGTTGGCAAATATCCAATAGAAATCCAAGGAGTCCCCGCCCCAGGAGCCCTGAAATCAGGATAGATAGATAGATAGATAGATAACACAGGAGGTTACCATATGAACCCCAGAGTTGGCTGAACCCACGAGGAAGTTGCAGAATCCCCTGTGCAAGGAATGCCCAGACCGACTGTGTGGAAAGAATTCTCCCAACATCTCCAGGCTAAGAGACTAAGAAGAAGTGATGAGATTTAATTTCAAAGATTGTATTTCCCCTTCTGTTCCTTAATAACTGAAGTCTATCTTGAGAAAGTCTACACTCTGCAGTGAGACATCAAGTAAGTAGATTTTCACTAATTCATAAGTTCCTTTATAAATTCAAACAAGTCGGCCTGAGAGAGATTTCAAACATTAACTTTAAGCAATTGCTTTTGATATTCTAAACTTGTCCCTTTTGGGCCAATCCATTCAAATAGCAAGGACCATGCTCTTAAAAGTGCCTCAAAGACAAATGGATCCTTGGGCGTGTGATAAATGTGTTAGGTACTAAAGAATTGATGATCAGAAGTAAATGCATTAAGAAATCTTGATGATCTACAGCGTATAACTACTGAGTCTTAACTTTAGTCTGTGATAATTGTTTGCAAGGCTGTATTGTGTGTGCAGTACACACCTAGAACTCTGGTTGTGTCTACACTGGAGGGGTGAAACTGTTGATGTTTACTCATGTGGTTCTGGGTAAATTAATAAATTGTTGATTATTTAATAACAACCAAGTGTCCTGATTTGAAAAAAAAACCCAAAAACTCTTCAGCTTAATATTTGACCTGCAAAGAACCCAATATTAAATTAGTTAACTCACACTCCCTTTACTCAATAAAAAGGGGTTATCCAGTCTATACTGGCTATAATACTTATCCAATTAGCAAATCTAGTTTGTTAGATTTCAGCTTTAAAATCTAACTGGCATCTCTGGGAAATTCATAAAAAACGATCCCCTTTCACACTTACAGTTGTCTCCCAATCCTTTGCTCTAACCACTATAATACGCTACCTAAACACAGCACCCTGGCATATGAGGCACGCATACATTTATCATGCCTATTATACATAAAGCATCTTTTAATTTTGAAAGGAATAATATGATCGCTGTAAATGGCAATTTTAATATGAACTGCTACAGTATATACACCTCTACCCCGATAGAACGCTGTCCTCGGGAGCCAAAAAATCTTATTGCATTATGGGTGAAACCGTGTTATATCAAACTTGCTTTGATCCACCGGAGTGCACAGCCCCGGCCCCCCCGGACCACTGCTTTACCGCGTTATATCCGAATTCGTGTTACATTGGGTCGCGTTATATCGGGGTAGAGGTGTAGTCACTGGCTGGCTACCGCAGCCCATGTCTACACTGTCATTTGTTAACTTGTTGACTTTCCTCTCTCCCCCCCAAGCATATGCTACAATTTGATTATATTCAAGTAAATCTGTTTGTCAACCATTAATAGCCTCCTTCTATTCTATTACTCTTTCACTAGCCCGGCTTCTGTATATAAATATTTCAGATCATCTCCCTGAATAAAACCAATTCAAGGACATCATGACCTGATGATTCCAAATTGTTATTGACACATTTATTGGCCACTGTTGTTTTGCCAGGACATGAATAAATATGCAGTTGGCAATTGAAGGGAAGAAAGCCAGGAACAGCGGCCTAGAGAAAGCGGCGACATGCTCTGTTTGTGGGGTGGCAGTGATCAAAGATACATTTCCATATTAGCATCACTAAGTGGCATTCAGATGAAGGACAGAAATAAATTCCCATTTGAGTAGCATCCTTTTTTCATTGGCCTCTAAGCTAATGGGGCTGTTTGGGATTCTTGTTTAGACACAGGTAGCATGTGGGCCTTTTTAAGAAAAGAGACAGCAGAGATTGGGGGAGGGATGTCAGGTAGAGTGATAGATGTCACGTAAGTAGGTGTTCCTGGCAAGCAGAAGTGCAAGCCACCAGCAACGTGGAATCACTAAAGTCAGAGAGAGACATGCCTTATAAGATCCCATTTAGTCCAGACCCCCTTTGACCATTCCTGAAACTGAGGTCTGGGCCCCAATGTGCTAGGTGTTATACATACACATAGCAAGAGATGGCCTGTGCCCCAAAGAGCTTACAGCCTGAATAGACAAGACCAACACAGGAAGGGCTGGGCCCAATTGACAGGTTGGGAACCGTGCCACAGAGAGATGAAATGACTCCGCTAAGGACACCAAAGAGTCTGGGGCAGATCTGGGAACTGAACCCACGTGTGTTAAAGCCCCAGTGAGTGATTTAACCATTTTCTTCTCCCTGTGGGTCAGCCTCTGCCACTAAGGTACAATCTTAAACGGGGACGTGGGGGACAAGGGAGCAGAGCGGCACCACAATACCCCAGGGAGACATTGTCGCTCAAGAAGGCATAATGCCTTCCCGAGCAGTTAAGAAGCCACTGCACTACACTGTCTCCTCCTGACTCCTTTTGGAGAGACTGATGCTCAGGGAGGGGAGGTTATTGCCTTTGACCCTTGCACAGGGGGAGGCACAAATTGGGGAACACTCCACAATCTGTCCCCCAGCCCCAGTTGGACTCAATGAGAACCGCAGGTGCTCAGGACCTCTATAAACGAGTCCCAATTGCCTATGCTTTGTACTATCTATTTCTGAGTGTCTCAAGGACCAGAGCTTCCCATATTTATGTCTGCAATTCCCACTGCAATATCCCAGTCACCTGATTTTTCACCCTTAGTACCAGGGTGTAATTGGTGCTAATTAATATAAAATGTAATAAGCAAAAAAAAAAAAAAATCAAAGTGTTTTCCTCCCGCTGTTTTAGCTCATCATTTAAGATTCATTGGTGACCATGGCTGGTTAATGATCTCCAGCGACCGTCACTGCAGAGAGTGAACTGGCTGGCCCCCGCTGATTGGGTTATTTCAAACTATTCCACCTGCACAAGTCCATAAAAGCAACCTGAACATGGAGTCTGATCAAATTCATTCCGAAGGGCAACGCTGCCTCTCTCTGCTGCGGAGAGGTTCCGCTGGATGGACGTGTGAAACTTGCAAGGCGAAATGTGCTTTCATGTCCTTGTGCAAAGACTAGAACACGTAAAAGGTACCCGGCTCACTAGGTCACAGGCAATCACAGATCCCGGTGTAATGCATTCTGAAAGCTTGTGTCCTGGGCGGAGGATGATTCCTGCTGAATAGGCATCATAATTTATTTATGTCGCTGGGTGAAAGGAAATAAGCAGATTTAAATACCTCCCCTTTCTGCCTGAGTGAGCAACACAGAAGGTTATTAACAGAGAAGTCTAGATTCTCCCCAGTGTTAGAACTGCTTTGCATAGGACCAAGACCAGAATATTGGTGATGTTCAGCAAGGCTTCACCACACTATTCGGTGAGCAGTTCTTGTGACTTGCTCTGCTCTGAATTCTGAATGCAAAGGCATCATCTATTGTGCTTTGCCTAAAGTCTTGCTACCTTGACCTTCTACACCGTGCTCACAAGCTAAGCCGGGGTGAGCATCTCCGGTGTGTTGATGGGAAACAGAATGTGTTGCAGGAAGAGGTTTTGCAGTTCCAGTAGGTGGCGCTCTGAGCCAGAGTTGAACTAGTGTTGCAGCATTGTTTTTCATGGCGCTGCGTGGCTGACTGTGCCATCTTTCATATGAAATGTATTCCCTGAAATCGAGGCCTATTATGGTAATTTAAGATCCCCTTGACACTTTCTGTATGTTAGCAATGGTCACCTGGCTAAGTTCCAAACTGGGTAATTACATTTTTCCTGCCTACATTCTGCATTTCCACCAGACAGAGCATGCCTCAGCATTCCCTATCCTACAGGTGCGGGAACTAGGGGTGCAGGGGGTGCTGCACCCCCACCCCCAGGTTTTAGGCGGGGCTCTGCTCCCAGCCCCATGCCCAGGGTCCCGGCTGAGAGTCCCAGCCTTGGTCCCCCCTCCCGGAGACACAGCCCTGCTCCTGGCCCCAGCTCGGGGGCAGGGCGGTGGCACGGACAGGGATAAGGGGGCTGACTTTCAGCACCCCCACTATTAAAAGTATTCCAGCTCCACTGCCCTGTCCTATATAGTGTAGTGTTGCTGTGTGCTGTTAAAACAAGCTGCTTTGCTGCACAACCCTGGAGGTGGCGGCGCATGAGATGTGGGTGATGTGGTCTCTGAGAATAGTTTGTAAAATGCCTTTGGGTCATTCAAGATGAAAGGCGCTACAGAAAACCCAAACTGTGCATTTAGTACTTACCCACTGTTATAGAATCATAGAATATCAGGGTTGGAAGGGACCTCAGGAGGTCATCTAGTCCAACCCCCTGCTCAAAGCAGGACCAATCCCCAACTAAATCATCCCAGCCAGGGCTTTGTCAAGCCTGCCCTTAAAAACCTCTAAGGAAGGAGATTCCACCACCTCCCTAGGGAACCCATTCCAGTGCTTCACCACCCTCCTAGTGAAAAAGTTTTTCCTAATATCCAACCTAAACCTCCCCCACTGCAATTTGAGACCACTGCTCCTTGTTCTGTCATCTGGTACCACTGAGAACAGTCTAGATCCATCCTCTTTGGAACCCCCTTTCAGGTAGTTGAAAGCAGCTATCAAATCCCCCCTCATTCTTCTCTTCTGCAGACTAAACAATCCCAGTTCCCTCAACCTCTCCTCAAAAGTCATGTGCTCCAGCCCCCTAATCATTTTCGTTGCCCTCCGCTGGACTCTTTCCAATTTTTCCACATCCTTCTTGTAGTGTGGAGCCCAAAACTGGACACGGTACTCCAGATGAGGCCTCATCAATGACTAATAGAGGGGAATGATCACGTCCCTCGATCTGTTGGCAATGCCCCTACTGATACAGCCCAAAATGCTGTTAGCCTTCTTGGCAACAAGGGCACACGGTTGACTCATATCCAGCTTCTCATCCACTGTAACCCCTAGGTCCTTTTCTGCAGAACTGCTTCCTAGCCACTCGGTCCCTAGTCTGTAGCAGTGCATGGGATTCTTCCATCCTAAGTGCAGGACTCTGCACTTGTCCTTGTTGAACCCCATCAGATTTCTTTTGGCCCAATCCTCCAATTTGTCTAGGTCCCTCTGTATCCTATCCCTGCCCTCCAGCGTATCTACCACTCCTCCCAGTTTAGTGTCATCTGCAAACTTGCTGAGGGTACAATCAACGCCATCCTCCAGATCATTAATGAAGATATTAAACAAAACCGGCCCCAGGACCAACCCTTGGGGCACTCCGCTTGATACCGGCTGCCAACTAGACATGGAGCCATTGATCACTACCCGTTGAGCCCGACGATCTATCCACCTTATAGTCCATTCATCCAGACCATACTTTTTTAACTTGCTGGCAAGAATACTATGAGAGACGGTATCAAAAGCTTTGCTAAAGTCAAGGAATAACACGTCCACTGCTTTCCCCTCATCCACAAAGCCAGTTATCTCATCATAGAAGGCAATTAGGTTATATGTGTATGTATAGCAATGTATACTCTTCCTCGGTCTGGATTTAATTTAGAGTGTTGGAGAGGAGTGAAAAGTCTAACTTGTTGATTCAACAGTAGAAATGGTTTATTACTTTTCTCTAGCTTTTCGTGGGGGAGAAATTTATCATCACTTAAAACATGTTACCATGGAGACCTCTTACGGTGCAATGGTTTTAGTCTCTGAATGAAGGAGACGGTGGTATTATTTGACTAGCTTTGCTGGTATGACTTTGCAATTGCTGTTTTCTGAATTTATTATCCCTGTTTGTACTGTAATAGCACCTAGAAGCCCCAGCAGAGATCAGGGCCCCCTTGCGCTAGGTGCGGTGCAAACACATTGTCATTGACAGGCCCTGACCACAGGCATTTTGCAATGGAAATAGACAAAGGAAGGATTATTATCCCCTATGTTACAGATGGCACAGAGAGATGAAGGCCCAGATCCTCAAAAGCATTTTAGGCACCGAACTCCCATGGGAATTAGGTACTTTGAGGATCTGGGCCTAAGCAACGTGCCCAGGGGTCACACAGAAAGCTTCCATTGCTCCACAACAAGGAATTCTTACTAACTTTCTCAACAAGCAGGTCAGCTTTCCCTGCCCTCCAAAGAACGCGCGAGAGAAGATTCATTGTAAAATAGCCAGCAGATCCTGAGGGTGCTGAGTGCCTCTGGCCAGCAGCCAAGCACTCTTTGCACCCACTGAAAGCCAGGAGGCTCTCAGCACTGCACCAGATAAGGCCCCCACCTGGGCTTGAGAATGCTGGGGAATCCTGACTGCTCTAACGAGATACTGATCTATCAGACCAAAAGGACCATTGACCTTGCCTTATGTCCAGGGTTATTTGTAAGCACTTTTCCTCCATCTTTGTCTTCTTTTGTCACTGGATCAGATGTATCGGATTTTAAAATGAGCCATTGTTAAAAAAAAAGAAAAGGAAATTAGGCTCTATTTTGAGCTACCCATCCATATTCAGAAGCACCCATCTCATTGCCATTAGAGTCACATCTGCTGAACACGGGAGCAGGCGGAATAGTACAGATAGTTATTTATGTATATTTGAATGGATTCATGTGGTGAGTTTGCTGTTGTTACACCTGAGGTCTTGATAGTTCTTGTTCCTGAGGATTTGGGTCAGCCCTAGTTTATTCCTGACTGTGCTGGGAATCCTGGAAGTTTCAAAGGTTTTATCAAGAATGATGATTGGGTTGAAAACTTGTACCAGAATCTGCATATTTCTTAGATCCTAAAGCACTCTAGGGCAGGGACTATCTGTGTGTGTGTGTGTGTTTATGTAGCACCTAGCACAACAATCCTGACATGTGAGCATAAAGCAACTAATTAAATAATAATCATAACAACTTGTTATTGGCTATTCATCATTCTCTTTATAAAACGTCAGTCACTGGAACTATGACATGTGACTCAAGTAACCAATCTCACACCCAGTGGGCAAATACTCAAAAGCAAATAGTATGTAAATAACTCTTAGAAAACACCTGAAAGCTGGTATTGTGGTTTCCTGTGTGTTTGTAAAACACCTAACACAAGGAGGGGACCAATCCTGACTTCACCCTTTGAGTGCCACTGCACCCAAAATAAAATCATATTGATCGTATCAATCATTAATAACTGACATTTGGTCTCACAAACTCTTGCGTGAATTCCCGTGAATAAACAGATACATTCACATCCATCAGGATCGGTTTGCAGACTAGTCACAGGCAGAAAAACCAGGGCTAAACTCATCTGGAAACTGAATAATTCAACCCATTCATCTGAAAAGCTCTGAGTGCACATTTTCAGTGTGCTTTGTCCCTCGCACACTTATACCCATGTAATACGGTTGCAATCACATAGTTCCTGTTAGAAATGCCTCCAATTACTTCCCTCTTCTGGATTAGCTAGAAAGTGAGAGTCATGAGGACTTAAATGTTTCATGTAAAATGCCAGCTGGTGCATCACTTAGCAAACAGCCACAACTAGCCAGTGACTCGTAGGGCGTGTGCTCACACTGGGGTTTTCACCAAATGTTAGCTGCTGTAAAGTTACCACATGGCCAGGGCCAGGAGCTCATTGCCCGGCCTTTACTTGCATGAATCTAGTTGGAGTTTGCCCCAGTAAGAACAAGAACTCAGCTTTGGACCACAACACTCCTTGGATCAACGAGGAGGAGGTTTTATTGGACACACAATGTTCATCAAAATTAGGTGGTGTGATCATTTGATCACCTGCTGTTATCTGGGTCACAAGGCAGCAGAAGTGTGGCAGTAACATGTAGTATAGTAGCTATAGACTAACTTTTTAAATCCAGACACCATCTCTGAGATCCCTGCATGAAATTGATTCAGGGCTGCAGTACAAGCCAGCCTCCCAGGTCTCTAGTCTTTCTTACGGCAGCTGTAAAGTCAAACAGGCACCAAGGACTTCATCTGAAATGTCACAACAAACAGCTATAAAGCTGGTGTGTGAAACGAAACAGGGAGACAGGCACTGCCCCACTCTGGGGATGTTCTCGCAAGCTGTGCCTGCAGCCTCTGCTGGCAAAGACAACTGATCATGCCCCAGGAATCCTGGCAGGAATTTCCAGTTACATCACCCGTTTCTGATGGTCATTTTGACCTGAGCAAATTTTTGTTGGAGGATATCACAGGGCACTGTTACGGGGCCTGGAAGTTCTCTTCTCTACCATCCACACTGACGGGCTCTCCCGAAATGTACGGAATGGATTCTATTAATTGCTCAGTAAGATGTAAAAATTACCTTTCCAGTCAGTTTTGTTCTTAATAAAGCCAATTAGGGAATTTAATCTTTCCCCTTTTTAACTCTGACATTAAGTGCTACGCAACAGGAAAAGCTGGAGGGGACTGGCTCAAAAGCCTATTTTGAAATACGGCTGCCAGGTCGCCTTGGAATCACAGGTTCAGTCCTCAGCTGGGTCAGTTAAATGCCACATCCTCATGAAGATGCATTGAATTGCATGCAATTTACTAAGTGGAGGCAGCCTGAAATACTAGATTGCATGCCATACTCTTAGCCCTGCCTATTCACTGCTGTGAAATCTTCTCTGTGCTAGTTGCCTGCCTCGCTGCTTTTGCCCCAACAGTGCAGTGGCTGCATTTCTGTGCTGCTGCTGCTTGTAAAGCCCCTTGGGAAGAAAGCTTCTGGAGAGATGTAAAACATTGTCAGAAGCAAAGCAACATAGAGAGGTGGACTATGACAGTGCATAGGACATTGCCCTGGGTCTTGAGAGACCCGGGTTCAAGTCTCTGTTCTGCTATGGACTTCCTTGTATGACCTTGGGCAAGTCTCCATTCCTCTATTTCCCCTCCTAGCCTTTGTCTTTTCTCTTTAGACTGTGAGTTCTTTGGGGCAGAGATTGTCTCTTGCTCTGTGTTTGCACAGTGCCTAGAACAATGGGGTCCTGATTTTGGCAGAGGGCTGTAGAATCTACTATAAAAAGAATGAAAAGTGGAATGTGGGGGCTCATTGACACAGCTGATTGTGTAAGGGGTGGGGAAGAATGCTCTGGACCTTTTTGGATGAACAAATTCCAACGATTCACCTCAAAGTCAGTGTAATCAGTCCCTCTCCCAAAGCAAGTGGCATTACAGAATCTCTTATCAAATCTCTAAGGTACTTATATGATCCCCCATTAGCATAGTTTCCGAGCATCTCCCACTCTTTAATGTACTGAACGCCACAGCACTCCTCTGGGGCAGGGAAGTGCAATTATCCCCATTTTACAGATGGGAAACTGAGGCACAGAGAGGCGAAGTGACTTGCCCAAGGTCACACAGGGAGCCTGTGGCAGAGCAAGGAATAAAATCCAAGTCTCCTGAATCCCAGGCTAGTGCCCTAATCACTGGACCATCCTTCCTCTGACTTCATAACATTTCTCCAAATGGAGAAGAGACAACTTTCTCTGCCTTCAGACAGTGTCAAAGAGCTGGCTGCCTTTGTCAAGGCACTTATAGTAGCTCAAGCATAGATCCAGCATGCCAGGATTACTATTTTTGTAATGAATTAATACAGTTAATGTAAAAGATGGATGGGCCCCGGGGAGCCCAGTAATTTACCGACCATGCCAAATCTTCAGTGACTGTCCAGGTGAGCACTTGTTGGTCTCCCATTGAATAATTAGTTAAAATAGAGCTCTTCTCTGCTAGATCATAGGAACTACTGTATTGCATTAGACCAGGGATCCATCTAATCCAGTGGCCTGCCTCTGCTGCTAGCCAGAACTAGTCAAGGGGTTGTCATGCATGCAGGTCTGTAGCTTTCCATCATGCTGCAACCGATGGCTTACTGGCATCAACTAGAACCAGGACTCCTCAAGCCCAGCTTGGATAGGAGACTCCAGTCCTGGGCCCCAACTGGTGGAACACCAGAGCTCCTGGCTGGTGGTTCCTGTTTAAGCAAGAAGAAGGAACAGGAAGTCATCTGTACAAGCGGGCTCCATCAGGCTTTAGACCACGCACCTAGCACTCTCTGCTCCTGTCTCCTGGTTCCCTGACCTGGCCTAGTTCCTGAGTTTGGCTCCTGACCTTCCAGTTCTGAACCCTGGTTCCATGGGGGCCCAGTCCCCTGCCTATGCTAACAACTAAGCCCGGTGCCTACATCCCGGGCCTGGCTGGGCTGTAGCAAGCAGTTAGGGGAGAACCTGCTCCTGGAGAAAATTTCTTCCTGACCTTCCAATATTAGAGGTTGGCTTATGCCCTGGACCATGAGGGTTTATAGCCCCTCCAGAGAGATTATAAATGGAATGAAATGTTAATTGAGTCTCAGATTTCTTGTAAGAAAGACTCATATCCCCAAACAACCCTTTTTACATCTTTTGTACACTCTCCTATATAGAAAGGGGCTCCCCACTGACTCACCGGTGGTATTGATGACTGTGCCTTTAAGGGCTGAGCGTCCCAAAGAGAAAAGTTCATGTTGTTGTTAAGCACAGCCAGTTGGAACTGGTCACAGAATAAAGTAGATGTCTTTCAAACACTGACACCACTTAACCTCAATCTCATGAACATTTAGGCACCAGAGTAACTTTTATGTACATTAACTTAATGGAACTACTCGCATGCCAAAAGCTACTCGGGTGTACAGGAGCGTAACAGATGAGGGCCTTAGACTGTAGCTAAGAAATTAGGATTCCGAGGAATTTATTTTTGGGAGGGTCTTAAAATGGGTTTGTTTTTTTTTTGCTTTGTGAAGCTCACTGAATTAACAAACTTGGAGCCTATCAAAATCTAAGGGACTAGTTCCCAGTTTAAAGTTGGCAACATGCAAAAACTGGCTTCTGGATCTCTGACATCTGCCAAGACTTGAGAGCTCTGTCTCTGCATCAAAGTCGGCTAGCAGGGGCCTGGAATTGGACTGCAGACAAAAGGCACCTGTCAATACCCAAGGGTTGACCCATGGAGCACAGACACCAATCATTGCCGGAAGGCAATTCCCTGGATCACAGACTCTTGTCAAGTCGCAAAAAACAGTTCCTGGCATGAAAACCTCTGCCAAAGGTCATGAGCCAGTCCCAAGATCAAACCTATACTACTACACACAAACCAGTTTTTACAGGAGAAGATTCTTGGCCACTTGTCCAGCACCTGCCTCCATTAATTTTCGGACAGCCCTTGATCACATCCCTAGCTACCAACCTACTTGCTGCTACTCGCCTTTCTCTGGGGGCACGGTACTATCGCTTGGTTTCCTACTGAAGTTTATGGATGCCAAGATTTGGGGCAGATGTGACATGCTTGCTCCCTCCCTAGCCACATGGTTCTGATAAACTAGTTCTTTATATAGACTTTTCAGAAGCACAACTGGGGGTTTAAGCTGCTACTTAGACTCACACCCCAGCATGTTCTGTGGCTCGTTCACACAGCATCCCTCCTCTGCTCTTGCAGGGGGCTTCATCTCATGGCCGCCACGTAGGCGAGTGTTGGGTCCCCCGTCGGAGTGCCTTTCATAGACTATTGTGTAATGTTCTCTAGGAGGAAGAACATCCCACCTCTACAAGCAGGAATGAGGGGGTTTGAACCTGTGTCTTTTATTAGTTGAGGCTCCAGCCAAAATCAGACCCTGTTGTGCTGGCCAAATACAGAATAAGAGACGGTTCCCTAACCTCAATCCTTAGTTTAGAGTCTAAACAGCCCCAACAGGGAAAAGGTGGGATGGGAAATAGAAGCACAGTGTCAAAGTCATACTGCAATAAGCTCACCTGAGTCCCAGCTGAGAGGCCTATCAACTAGACTACACTTCTGTAGCAGCCGTCTCTAGCGGGAGATTCACTTGAACCTGCAAACCAGGGCAGGCTGATCAAGGTGCAGCCAAGAACCCTCTCTGGCTGGCGGGGCTAGTGTGTCGCTTCCACCTGTGGGAAAAGGGGGATGGTGATCAATAGCATGAGACTCTGGGTACGACATTCAAAAAGTATGTAAATGACTAACAACAACAAACCCATGTTCTTTTCATGTAAATGCAGCTGAGCCTAGTTTGGATCAGAACGACAGGAAATCTGCCCCCTCTGCAAATTGCATTTCAGCAGCTGCAGTTCCCAATGCCCCCTGGAGGGGCTTCTTCTGCTTCATTAATTCGTACAGACTTTTTAACTTCCCCCCGCCCTCATCCAAAAGCTGCTGGTGTTTATCAAAAGATGAAAGATTGAAGGACATGCATAATTAATGGCCTGGCTTTATTTAAATAATGTAACTTTGCCATCACATCTGCATGCTCCAGGTATGCCTTTAATTCTTTAATTACAAGATAGCATGCTACAGCACTTTGCCTGATTAACTGTTGGAAATTAAGGCTGGATTGGGGTGGGGGAATGGGGAGGTGTAAACACAGTTATATGCATATAAAGTAGCTTGATAAAGGGGTGGATATATCAAGTGTTTCTTTGGATAGGCAAAGACATCTCCTTTAATGGGCCAAATCCTGAGACAAAACTCCCATTAAAGTCAACAGACCTAATTCTGAAGTTCTTACTTAGGCAAAACTCCCACGGGGAGTAGCAAGGAAATAAACCTGGAGCTCTGACATCCTTCATATTTCAGGGACAGTGGGATTTCAATCCCCAGGTTAGAGCCACCCACAGCACCCCATGCTTTTATTGCCCTGGTGGATCCAAGAGCAAAAACGACCTTTTCTCCCAGATCAAATGTAGCAGAACTCACCCAAGATGTCAACCCTAAATGATGGAAATCCTGCAAACTCTGTATGTTCTCATGAGTCGCTGGTGTCATTGAATGCAAACATGAACCCCAGCTCTTAGCTGTCCACTCTCTGGGTTCTCATATGGGCACCCATCACTGTACTATCTGTCTCAAACCCAAACCCTCACATGTATCCAGTCTGACCCACATGTCGTCTCCTCGGTTCCTCTGTAGAGAAGACACTGCACTGGCCATAATACTCTCCACTCTGCCATCTGAGATTCTCAAGGTGCTTTGCAAACATTCATAAACTAAATCTCACCAGCTTCTTGTGAGGCGGGTATTATCCCCCCTCCCACTTTAATAGACAAAGGCCCAGAGAAGTTCAAAGTGACTTGTCCAAAGGCACAGAGGAAATCAATAACAGAGTTATGATTATAATTCCGGTCCCATGCTCAGGACACTTGAGGTTGTATATTACCTCTCTGATTGGGAGTGGTATTGAACTAACCCGCTGCAACTTTTCAGAGCATTAAACTAGGTTGCCAAAATGTCAGTGGGGTTTGTGGATCCTCAACACCTTGGGGGAAAAAAATCAAGCTCTTTCTTTTTATATATATATATATATATATATATATATATATATATAAAAAGAGAGAGAGAGAGAGAGAGAGAAAAGCTGGTCAGTTCTCATCACTCAGTGCATTAGTGCTTGCATTGTACTGGTTGTCTAACAGATTGTAACTTCTTTTGGGCTGGGATAACGTCTTCCTCCATTTGATACAACACTGAGCATGCTGTCAGCTCTCAGCAAGCCCCAGTTCCCTGCTCTAATCACTAGACAACCCTCCCAGCCTAGGAGAAGAATTTTATTTCAGTGGAAAGTTTTGCAGAGTGCGCTGTAGTCAAGCTGAGCTTTGCAAGCAGAATCCAGGCTTTAGGATCAATAGAAGCTGATTTCCCTCATAACGAGCTATATTCTCATCTTCTAGAAAGAAAGGAAGAAAAAAAAAAATCAATGGTCAGTTCAGGCAACTGTATTTGCTGGCAATTATTCCAGGAACATTTTCGATGCCCTCTGCAAAAGATACCATTTCCATTTGGCCCTGTTCCCAGCTGGGCTCTGAACAGAAAGAGGCAAGCGACAACTTGGCACAGGTGTATCAAAGGGGAGAAAAGAAGAAGAGGGACAAACTGGACCCAGAGTCTCTACAGATAAAACATCTTAAAGGACCAAGCAGTGGAGTTTCAAGTTGCTGCATGGGAGAATGATAAAGGACAAGACAAGTGCGTCCTATTGGTGTGCTTTCCAAATTAAAGGGCACTGCTGTTAGCTCTCTGAAGAAACACATGAAGGCTACTCTCTGCAGTAGATTAGTTTTTGCCTGCTCCCCATCCCCTTTGCTTTAATTTTTTTTTAACTTTCTTTGTTTTATTTTAATTATATTTTTAATTTAAAAAAAAAGCAAGAATGGAAGCCAAAAATCTTAGAGCTGGAACAGAAAACCTGGCAGAGGGAGAATAATCGTGGTGAAATTTTCAAACACAGAGCCTCACTCAATAGCAATGACTCATTCAACCACTCTCAGACTCTGCACAGCAAAACCTTGAAACAATGGATCAAATTTAACCCTTGTGTCACTCCATGGATTTCAGTAGAGGAAAGATTTGGTGCGTCCTGTGCATAGAAAATTGGATTACAGATTACTTCTTCCCCTGCCTTTCTTGGGTCATAACCCCAGAGAAGAACTAAGTATTATTCATTATTATTCAGTGAAGCTGCTCTTGATTCGGAAGGGATATAAATCCGCCTACACCAGGGCAGAAGCTAATCTCTAACTCAAGGGGGCAAGGACATTTTTTTCCCCTTGGTGCAGATTAATCCATAATTGCCTACTGCAGGGTTACTTAACACCTTTCTTGGAAGCACCTGATATTAGCCCCTGGGTGGAGAGAAGATACTAGACTGTTCCAATGAAATCAGTGCAAATATGCCCCCTGCAAAGCCCAGGGCATCTCAGTACCATGTCCATTGCCCACAGTGGGGTTACACCCTGCGATTTCAAGTGGGGAAATAAGCAGCAGAAGCAGGTGAACTCCTACACAACAAAGAGCTTATCTTCTTACCCTAGGCAAAGAAACAAAGGGAGAAAATGCTTGTGAATTTTTTAATATGGTGTAACAGCAGAATCGCTTCTAAGTAAAATGTTTTTTTTCTGAAGTTTCTGTGACGTGTAAAGAGGTTTCTAACATGAGAAAACTGTCATGATGGAAAAAAAAGTCTGATTTGGTCAGTCTCTGTTGCTAGTCTCCCTTGACCTGTGAAAGCTATCTGGCCGGATCACAGGAACTCCCTGTGGCATGGATGCTGCTGTGGGGTTGCAATGAAAGGCTGTGGTCTAGGTCCTCAGCTGGCATAAATTGGCATAACTCTATTAACGTCAGTGGAGCTATTCTGCTTTGTGCCAGCTGAGGATCTGGCTCTCGTGTGTTTGCATAGGAGTGATCTCTTCCGTATCTGTAGGGAGATGGATGCCACCAATTAACTGACATCCTCAAAAGGGAATAAATGGATTCAAAGAGGGAGGGGTTTAATCAGCGCTGAGTACCGTCTGCTGCTGTCAACGGCTGTCTGATAAAGGCTACAGTGCCTAGCTGGGGAATGCACAGAATCCTGGAATATTAAATCTAATGGTGAGATGATAATGATTAATTATCCCACTTGTCTACAAGGGGAATAATTTCCTCTCAACTGAATAGCTAAAATATCTCTTGCACGAATACCAATTTGCTGCCATACAGCAGCTTAAATCCAAGCACTGCACACCTGTTGGCTAATTAGGGCACAACATCCCTAAGGGGGTTAGCTAAGGGATATCTCTGGGATCACTTCCCCCACCACTGAAATGCAACCAACTCTGGAGTGGAACATAGCAGCTGTCAAACAGCAGCTTTATGAGACTCTGGGATAGGGAGTGAAGAAGAAGAATGCTGTATGCAACTGGAACTGCAAGAAGTTGGAGAGGCAGGATGTCATCACTTGAGTTGGCGCTTGCTCAGGACATTGGTCTAGTCCAATGTCAACTTGGAGAGGGGGTCACAACCTCCCAGGGATGCTGCAAAGCAGCCCAGGGGGGTCAGGACCAACATCCTATTCTTTATGGCCAGATGTGGGGAGAGGGTCCTGAAACTTTATCCTGTCAGAACATGGGGGGTCACAGTATGGAAAATGTTGAGAACCATTTGAGTCAAGTGGATTGAGCCTGTGGGTAAGCGCCAAACATTCTTGGGTTCAAATCCTGGCTCTGCAATTATCTCCTTATGTTGTTTTGGGCAAGTCACTTCAGCTCTCTGTGCCTCAATTTGCCCATCTTTAAAATTGGCCTAATAATTAGGGCTGGTTGAGAAATTTCCAGCAAAACTGTTTATATCAACAGAAAATTGTTCGGTTTTTTTTTTTTTTTTTTTTAGAAAAGTGTCTGCTTTATGTGGACATTTTTGACATTTCATTGAAAAAAACCAATGTCCTCAAACCAAAATATATATTCAAAATGGGACCACAATGCCTCATGGGAATTGTAGTATGGGTCCTTTATGCTCTCACGCTCCTCTGTGAGACAGGCTCTCTAGCCGGACTACATTTCCCATGATGCAACGTGGCCAGAGATTCCTATGACATAGCCCTTTCCCTCACCAAGTAAGGAGAAAATGGTATTTCATAGTAAATGTAGTCTGTCCAGAGAGTCTGACCCATAGAAGAGAATGGGGGCAGAAGGTACCCAAACTCCCATGAGGCACCAAGGCACTATTTTGAATAGAAATATTTCAGATTTTGGTATCTCACCAAAGAGTTGAAATTTTCAGTGGAAACACCCCCTGACTAGCTCTGTGAATAATACTAACCAACCTACGGCACTTGGCAGTTATATGGGTACAGAGAATGTAAGTGACTTGCCCAGGCTGACACAAGTAGATGGGGAATTGAACCTGAGATTTTCCAAGTGCCCATCTGGTACCTTAACCAAAAGTTGATTCTTTCGGGGATACTGTTGGGAAGGAGAGAGCTCTGATAGGTCGCCACTTCTCGGGTGAAACATGGCAGTTGTTAAACAGCATTCAGCAACACTGCACATGGCTAGTAGACAAAATGACTCCTATATATTTTCAAAATCACGTTGGGATGCTTGTAGAGGAAAAGAACTGCATACCCGTAATGTCATGGCCATTCTACACATTCCCAAATAAACCCCCACCACCTTCCCTGCTTTGATGAACCACAGCACAGCAATGTCGAGCTACAACTTTGCATAACTGTCAGGTAACTAACAGTTCCTGGCTAGTATGTCATATACGGGAAGGTTGGTGTGGGAGGGGCTCTATCTGAAATTCACAAATGAAAATGCCACATTTTTTTTGTCTTCCCATGTATGGAAAATGAATTACACATTCCCCTGCTCCCCCAGGGCTGAATTATAAATTCGGCTTTTACTGCTTCGAGGGTTTCTGACAGGAAAAGAAACCTGCCTTCTCCTCTTCCTTCATTCTCCGGTTCGTTCCCTCACTCCTCCCTGCCCCCAGATGTAAGAGCTCAGTTAAGTAACACGAAAATAAGTCACACCTGTGTTTTTCATTTAGCTGCAGATTTACTGTGGATGCCTCTCATCCATCATCCCCCGGTGATGGATTTTACATCACTTGTCTGTTAGCGGCTGTGTGGAATTTGTATAACCTTGCAGTCGTCTCAGGGAGATAACACAAGTCATGTGTACTTCAAGACTCAGATGCTACTCAAGGAGGAGCAGCATGATTTAGTGCGGCAGGACTCAGGCGACCTGAGTTTTGTTCCTGGATCTGCCATCAGCTCCCCGCGTGACCTTGGGCCAATCATTTACTCTCTCTGTGCCTCACTTCCCCAATATGTAAAATGAGGCTAACACTTAGTTTATCCATCCAAGGTAGGTATCTAGCCCCACTCCACCCCGCACTAGAATATCTAAGCCCCTCAACAGTCTTTCGTAGGGCTACAGAAATGCAGTTATCCCCAGATGAGGAACTGGGGCCCAGAGAGGTCCAAGGTCATACACAGAGAGGTTGTGGCACAGCAGGGACTTGAGCCCAGGTCTCAGGCTAGTGCTCTAACCACTGGACCATCCTTCCTGAGCTATCTTGTCTTTTTAGCGGGGTTAGCTCTTTGGGGCAGGGTCTGTCTTTACTAGGTGTAGATGGCCCAGCACAGTCAGGCCCTGATCTCCGTTGCAACTTTCAATGTTACTGTCATCACTGCGATTGTGTTTTGATCGGGGTAAAAGCTGTGTGCTGTCCCCCTGCATTGCCTTTTGGCCAGGTGCGGTGCTGTGGAAGCATGCTGCCATCACTCCCCCACTTGAGTGGTCAGTAAGTTCACTACAAAGGATCTGGGCAAGGGGAAGCCAAAAACAACCCAACAAACCCTGTCTCCTCTTTACTAAGGTCTCAGGGAAGGAGTAATTGTAACAGGAGGTCAGACTAGATGATCTTAATGGTCCCTTCTGACCTTAAAGTCTATGAATCTATGAAAGAATCTCACCTCAGGACCTGGGTCAGAGCTTCCAAACATTAGGCCCAGAGACTTCGTTTGCAGACCTTACCAGGCTAGTTCCATGGAGCCTGAGTGAGAGAAAGAGACCATTGCCCATTGCAGCCTGCGTGGCTTTTAGTCCCTGCTCTTCTGTTCAGCTTTCTGTTTAAATAGCCTTGCCCCATGTGGGCACCTCCTTTATTACACCCAGACCCTCTTGGTTGCAGGCCCCAGGGGTAATACACACCTTCCCAGCCAGCTCAGATAACGGTGTATTTACCAGCCTACAGCATAAAAGTCCTAGCAGCCTAGTAGGCAAGGAAGGTCTTTCATTTACAGGAACTCCGTGCTAATCCATGGAATTCTCTCTGCAGGTGAAGAATAATTTTGCCACTCCATGTGTCTAGCAAATCATAGAATATCAGGGTTGGAAGGGACCTCAGGAGGTCATTTAGTAACTCCATTGAGCACTACCCTGGCTGGCTCTAGCACTGTCTTCTCGGCAGACAGCTGAGCCACCAAACTTGCACTAAACACTCATCTACAGTGGCAGAGGGGCATCGTCCTGATCTCTGGGGTGAGTCATCTCGAGTCAACCTGTGCAACACCATTACTTGCACAGAGCTTCAGGGAAGGTTCAAATCCCGCATTCTGTGGGAACTGGGTGCCTGAAAATCCTAGCTTAGAGCTATAACCTGATTGGAAATTCAGCACCTCTTGCGCAGAGAGAAATTTTCTTCAGCAAGAACCAGTTTCCCAGCCCCTTGAGGCCTCTTCCCAAATGAGCTCCACAAACACAAGCTATGGGCCAGAGCCACTATATCTGCGTGTGTGCATGACAGGCACTAAAGACACACACCTCAGATATTAACTGGTGCTCCATTTACAAAGTCACTTTAATGACAGCATCTGAGCCTCAGAACAATAACACAACTGGTTCAGCGGATGTCTGCAGGTCCCAAGCCACCACAGTTCCTTCTGACTGAAGAAGTGAGTACACTGGGCTCCAGCACTGGGGCTGCACCACTGATAAATCGAAGGCCGGGACAAACAGGATTCTATCTATGGTGCTGACGTTGCCCCCATAACTGTGGTGTCTGACCACCTCACAATCTTTAATGCATTTCTCCTCACAGCACCCCCATGAAGTAGGGCAGTTCTATTAGCCCCATTTTACGCATGGGGAACTACGGCACAGAGCAAGTTAGCGACTTGCCAAAGGTCACACAGGAAGTTTGTGGCAGAGCAAGGAACTGAAGCCAGGTCTCTCAAGCCCCAAACCCTAGGAGATAAAGGATGCCCCCAACTACTGGGCCATCCTTTATGTCCTAGTTTGCTGAGCGAGGCTTCCCACCAGTTCAGGGTTTTCTGGGAAAGCTTCAACGTCAGTGAGACGATCGTACTCCTGGTGTGGCGCATTTCACAGGTCCCGGATCATTCCCACATCCTTTGGAAGGTGGACATGGTACTGTCAATGGAATGATCAAAATCTCAACCTGACAACGTGTGGTGCCAATGTCGTCACGACCTGGTGATGTTCTACATCTCTCTCACGGCGTGGTTACTCAGTGCGATACCATCGGGGAACACTCGCCAAGATAGCAACCATCCATATTGCTGCCTTTCTGGGAGGTCAGCGATCAGGCTCAGTAGAGGGGTATCTGGATGGAGTTCTGTGCTGTATAGGAGGGCAGATTCGATGATTTAATAGTCCCTTCTGGCTTTAAAATCTATGAATCTTTGTGAGGAGAAAAGAGAGAAGTTCAGAGAAATGAGACACACACTGAGCTCAGTGTCAAGTAAATCCTACTCAACCAGAGTACAGGTTACAGACCTATTTTCCTAGTCTAGACAAGGCCAATTATAAATACGTGAGTTGATTTTCAAAGGGGCTGGGCCCTTGCAATTCCCCATCTGTGGGAGTTAAAAATCAGGCCACTTAACTCTCCAGCGAAGCAATGTTACTATGACTTATTCTCACGCCGCTTTGTCAGCAGCGGCGGCGTCACTGTCCCAGTAGGTAAAGCCATGCGAAGAGCTGGTTTGTGGCAGCCATCGCACAGCTAATGTGGAATCGCAAGCTATCTTGTTAGGGTGCCAGCAGCCCTGGGATTATTTCATTCCTTTCGGCTTCTTAGGGTGGTGGGGTTTGTTTCTTTTAATCACCAGTGCCCTGGTAGAGAAGCTGATTGTTTCCAAGCCCTAGGAAACAAGACAAGGAGGTTTCCTGAGTATTTTGTATTATTACGATGACATCCCACTGTGATAATGCAATGGGTAAAGCTGAGTTAAGAGAATCCGCAATTCACCCATATGGTGGGGTTCTCTTGTCTGGAGCTACAAATTCAGACAGAACAATATTACTTGACAAAGACAGTGGCGATGGGTAGAGCCTGCATCTGTATGATAAAGCTAATGTGGCGGATGCTGTTAATTATTTATTTTGCAGTGGCAGTGCTTAGGCGGAGATAAAGGGTCTCAGGGATTTGGCCTTCAGCATGACAAGGTGGGAGTAACAACCAAGGCCTGAAGATTAGCACTTGCGCCAACTGCCGTGTCCATTGCCACAGTGAAACAAAGCAAAAAAAGATCATGAATATGCACACGTCTATACACGCACGGATTCACTAGCTTCTTTTATGGATGTAGGAGTGCATGATATTCACTGGTAAAGCTGGAAAACGACACTTGCAGAAAGACGTTCCACATTCCAGAATAAATGCACAATGGGGTCCAAGACCAGACGTGGAAATGATCTCTTTATGTCTTGTAATTAATGAGCTAGAGCTGGGGTGCATGCCGCAAAGATAATTGCACGAAGTCGCGTTTTTTGAAATTCAAATTCAAATTTTGAAATTCACCTGGCACACTGAGATCCCGATCTCAACCGTAGCCTCTAGGTACTAACATAATATGATCCACAATAATAATGAAATCACAAGTTTTAAATTGGGGTTGACACTCATTAAGCCCCTACAATTGGCCACTGTTCTTTCTCCTCTCCTAGCAGTAAAGAAAATAATTGATGACATCTGGGGTTTGATTTAAAAAAACAAACCAAAAAACAATTTTAATTAAAAAATAAATGAATGGCTACAGTTTTCCTTTTAAAAAATAATAAAAGTCTGGAAAGAGGGATGTACAAACCTTGATCATTATAATGAAATTTAAAAATTGATGAGGAAAATTGGAAAGGGATAAAATAACATTCACCAAGTAATTAGGCAGCATTAAGGCTGCAGTTTATCTCATGTATGTTATCATTAGATGGCTGTAAGCCATAGAGCCTTTTCCTCTCTCTATTATATATATAGATATAAAATAGAAGGTCAGTGATGCATATGCTTGGGGCTAGTTCTTTGCACAAGGGTGAATTTCACCCTTAAGGTCTAATTGGGCGTCCATTGACTTAAAAATTGCATCAGGGATTCGCCACGCAGAGAGCAGTACTGGGTAGCATTGAAAAATTCTTTAAGGAACGTAATGGTCTCTTAAGTCAGAGAACAGAAAGGAGATTGTGGTTTCAATGTCAGGTGTAGAGAAATAGGGCCAGATTCTCTGCTGGTGTAAATCCACGTAGCTCCACTGACTTATACCAGCTGGCTCATGGATACATAAATGCAACTGATTGGCAGTCAGCCTCCCATAGATGAGGTAGAGCTTGAACTTCCAACCCAAGTTAGGTGTTGGAGATTTTTGGATCCCAAACCACCTGCTCCTGGCTGGATACAAAGTAAGAAGGGGTCTGTTATGCAGGTCTTTGGTGGATGCAGATGAAATTTCTCCAACCATGCAAGGTAACAAAAATCTCACCCCATTAGCTGAGCTTCTGTGAGCCCAGTGAAATCTTGCAGCATTTCAGCAACAATTAATTTGAGCCCAAAACTAAGTCCTGCCCTGAAACTAGAAATGAAGTAGGGATCTGAGCAGGTTCTCCTCAGCCCTTTCCCATGCCTCCATCCTCCGCTTCTTATAGCCTGGCTGATTTACCCCTGGAGCTAATTATCACAGCACTTCATTACCCACCGCCATTGGTTCCCCTGCCCTACAGTAAATGAATTTCCAGGGACTCTCTGTCCAGTTTTACTGTGTGACATCAATGCCAATGACTTCTAGAATTCACCTGGACGGGTGTACTGCACTGCGGACAATACTTGCTCAGAATATACAGAAGCATCTTGGAGTTGCAAGGTGAACGTGTAACCCACACCTACAATGCGTGTTACCCGTCCATCTCTGTGCCTGATCCACAGAGTCTTAAGCAGTGGCAGCTCAGGCAGTCTCCCAGATGAGGCCCTACCTATGTGACAGGCAGGGCAGGGGGGAATCAGGCCCACTGCTGGGGAAGCACAGGCTTGTTTTGACGCTTGCACATTTCTGCAGTAGGCTAGAGTCCTCTATATTGGTGTCAGCTTTGAGGAACTATTTAAGCACAGCAGCAGCGTCCCTGCCGAGAAAATGACCTACCTGCCAAGATGGGGTCGGAGTTGTCTCACAGCTATCCCCATCACATTTAGGTTTACTGAAAACATCTGTGTCATCTTGCAGAGGGAAAGGTTCAGAAACAAGTGATGGTCACGAGAGACACTCCATACCTGGCTCACTTTCCCCTCGAACCGGACTACTGGCTGTCTTTTCCTTGATGAATGGCACCGGCACAATAAAAATCCCAGAGAACGGCAGCAGCATGATGAATGGGATGCAGTAGGGAAAGCAGACGGTACCTACACTGCCAGAGCCAGAGGGGTCTGGCAATTGCAAATAACAGATACATAAAAATAAACAAACTCCTTGCATGGAATGGTCCTGAAAGATAATCTAAATAGGGAACAGGGCTTTGCCTAATTGAAACTATTAGTATAAAATTTCTTTGCAACATGCTGAACGCTGTTGGAAAATGCAGAGGGAGAAGGAGCCCTGGGTGGATTGTACGTACGGGATACCCCTAGTGTTAACCATTCATTTACAAAGCACTGATATAAATTGCTGTTAATTACCTCTGTAAATGCTTATTGTGCCTTCTAAATTAGAAGCTGCTGCAAGGGGTTAGATGTGCCACCATGCTGATTGGTTTTGGTTATTGGTGTTTTTGAAGGAAATTGTTGATTAGGGTGTCTGGAGCTGGCTGAAATGGGGAACACTCAAAGGCCACTGGCATTGTGACAGTCAGTTCTTCTCTTTCACCCTCGGCTTCCCAGGCTGTATTTCAATATGTTGGCTGGTGAAGTAGCAACCTAGAGCTGATGGAGTTGTTTGGCTGGTTATTATGTTAAGAAGCACAAAGATAAAGCACTCAGGAGACCTGGGTTCTATCCCCAGCTCTGCCACTGACCTGCTGTTTATCAATCCCCCATCTTGGTGCCTCTGTTTCTCCCCCTTTCTCTGTATAATGTATTTAGATTCTAAGCTCTATGGCAGGGACTGTCTCTCACTATCTATGTATAGCGCCTTGCACGATGAGGGCCCCAACCTGAGTTGAGACCTCTAAGTGCTACTGTCATGCAGATAATAGGAATGCCATATACAATGCAGATGACTTCAGCAACTACCCTAAGGACGAAGCGCCCTAATGAACTGAGAGTAAATCCTCTTACAAAACACTGCATTCCAAACCTGCCAAGAAAGAGAGAAGTGGGGATGAAAACTCACTAGCAATATGTTGCACTACAGTGTGATTAGCTGAAGCCCCACGTCTGAAAGGCACTGGCTGAGTAATACATTTTCCCCATCTAATCCCATAAGCAAACAGATGCCAGTGGTCTGAGCCAGCTCCAACTTACTTTAATGGATCAGGTCTCAATACCCTGCACAGTGATGCAGGACTTTTCTGTTGAGACGCCCTCGGGACAGCTGTTAAAATATTGCATTAAAAAATTCAGGTTAATTGCTGCTGAATCATGCTGGCCGGTGGGTCCTATTAAATCCAAGCAGGACGTCAGGGAGTGAAATGTCTCTTGAGTTCAGAAGAGGAACCCTAGGGACAGGTGAGTTCAGAGAAGACGCTGAGGCTGGTGTTTATGTTGGTGGGTTAGCAATAAAACCAAATCCCAGCAAGAGGGTGAGTCTGGCCCTATGTCCGAGACTGTGCACTGATATTGATCAGTCTATTCACAGCTCCATTGCACATGTTCATGGGGCTGCGAAACCTCATATCCATAGAGCTATAGACATTAGAGATGGAAGCAATTGATTGGTTCTTGTCTGTTCTCCTCTGTCAGAGCAGGATAATCTGTTCTCTAAGGCTTTGGCCAATTTTAAGCAACTCAAGCAATGGGGCTTCTGCTACTTTCCGTGGGGAAGAGTATTCCATAGGCAGATTTCAGTGTGAGGAAACTCAGCAGCACGTTGTTGCTAACGAGGCTCTGCAAGTCTGAAAGCCCCCTCTACAAATGAGTGAAGAGCCGCTCTTATCACCCCACAGAGACCTACATGAAGGCCTCAGTCTCCTATAATGGCATAGTATGGTATCCTATGGAACCTCATTTGGCCAGCTGAGGTGTGAGCTGGGTGTCTAACTCCCCTTAGGCTCCAGCCAAGATGTCCCAGTTGCTACTTGATAGTTTGAAAGGTGTTTTTAAAATCTTAGAATATTCAAAAATACCAGGCCAGGTGCATGCGGGGGATGGTAGTTTAAAGAACTTCAGTTTAAAAAGCAAATATTCTGAACATGACAAGTACTTCCAGCTCGGCGCCTAACTCCAGTATGCTAATGATTCCTAGCTCCAAGGATTCACCATTGCCTGTCCAAATCCCATATTTATACCGTAGGGGTGGGAACTCCCAGTGCAAGAGAGGGAGTAGGGGAAGTTAGGGGTGGCAAAACATGGAGGCTGAAAAATGTTAGCTCTGATCCAACATGCTTTAACCCTGAAAAGCCCAGCTCAGAGCCTGCTACCATAGCCAGCACACCACCAATCAGGTCATAATCCTCACCGGCAGATAGGGGAAGTGAACAAGAATGTTACGCTGAGGATCGAAGCTGCAGTAGTGTGCAACAATGGCCCATGCTGAAAGTCTTTACATCAATCCTGCATCAGGACTCAGTTTTTCTCCTCCACCGGTGCCCTCCCAAATCAAACAGGACTATTGTTAGATCTCTGAAATGCAAAGCAAAAAGACAGACCGCTCTCAGCATGTGATGGATGGTCTCGACCAAACTTCAGCACAGTCAGACCCTTGGCATAAACCATCTGCTGAAATCTTCATAGCCAAAGGAAGCCTTTGACTGCTGGCCTTATTCCAGGGGAGCAAACTAGCAGAGGAGGAGTAATTGAAGTGAGAGACAGGGAAAGCACCCTCTGATTTGGAAGAAACAAATAGAAAGTTAAAGGAAAACCACAGGGTGAGTTCAACTTGGATCCAGGGAAGTCAGCGTGGGTGGAGCAGAAGGCAGCAGGATATCAAAGGCAGCATAATGCCCTTTTAAAAACAAATTTCATCAATAGAAGCCAAGATGCAAGCTAATTGCAGTCAATCAATGGCAAGAGGAAAGCAAGGAGGCATGAGAGAGAGAGAATGCCAGGCCCATTCAAGCAAATTGGGGCAGCCAGGGTCAAAATGCTAGACCAAGAAAGTAGCCTTTGAAGGGACAGAAAAGAGGAATAGCAATGCCTTCTGGAAAGCAGCCCAATTCTGCAAGGTGCAGCACCCTCCACTGCCAATGGGAGGCACTCTGCCCCGCACAGGATTGGAGTTCTATGTCTGGGGCTGAGTTTGTTGGAAGAAAGCTGGACCTGGAGCCCAAATTCGCAGCTTATTGCTCCAGTCACCAGAACCAGGAGATCTGTTCCCAGACCCCTGCTCTAACCACTATACCCCAAGCTCCTCCCAGAGTTGGGAATAGAACCAAAGGGTCCTGACTTCCAGACCGCAGGTCTAACTACAAGGCCACACTCAAAACTAGAAGAATAGAATCCAGATTCTTGTGCCTCTCTTCTAACCTTTATACCCAATTCACCTCCTAGCGTTGGGACTGGAGTCAACAAATCTTATTCCCAGCCCCCTCCCCCCACAACCACTAACCCACCCCTACTCCCCGCGTTGTACCCCCCTTTGAAAGCATGTTCTGGCAGGAGCGAGGTATCACAGTGACAGCTCCCAGCAGGGCAATGATCACTTCTTCTTGGCAGGGACTGATCTGTCCCAGGTGCCCCCTTCCATTGTGCACGGCTTCCCGTTACAGAGCAACAGTGCCAGTAAGAAAATGAATTGTTCCTCCTGGAGCCAGCCCATGGAGTGCAGCATTGTGCCAGCAGCCTGGTTGGTGCTGCATACCAGGAACCCCGGCTCTCGCAGAGGGGACGGGAGAGTAAAGTGAGAATGAATGATTCTACACCAGGCACTTTCTTCCCTAGTCACTGCCTAGGGCTTTTAGTTTTTTCTTGCCTGCCAAGCATCGCTGTGATCCATCCTCTTTCAAGCAGGAAGCAAAAGGCTGGAGCTATCGCACTGGGAAACAAGGGATGGGAGGGAGACAGGAGGGAGGGTGGATGATGGAAGTCGGCGCATTGATGGACAAAGAAACAGCTAACGAGGGCAGGAGGCAGAGAGAGCAAGGGGCAGAGAGAGATTCTCAGTTGCTGTCAATGGTGCTTGGCCAATTTCCACCAGCTGCCCCTCCTTCTTTGGGAACTGGTATCTTGGCTGCCATTTCCCGCTGAGGTCTAAACTGTCTCTACCGCTGGGCAAAGGGCAGAGTTAAGCTCAGGGTGTGCCCTGCAGTGCCCCCGGTCTACTGCCCGCTGCTCAGTGTGACAGAGCCAAGGAGGCGATTTCCCTACAGAGCTCCCTGCCTAGTGTAACGGGACAAAGTCTGAGCGTAGGGGAAATTCCAGTTTCCAGGTGGTGGGATGGCTTCTTGTGCCTGCTTTGCTTCCCTCAGTGATAAGAGAGACTGAGGCCTTGTCTACACTACGAGAGTAGTTCGATTTTACTTAAATCGAATATTTGGAATCGATATTGCAAAGTCGAACGTGTGTGTCCACACTAAGGACAGTAATTCGACTTTGTGAGTCCACACTAACGGGGAAAGCGTCGACATTGGAAGCGGTGCACTGTGGGCTGCTATCCCACAGTTCCCGCAGTCCCCGCTGCCCATTGGAATTCTGGGTCGAGCCACCAATGCCTTCTGGGTAAAAAAATGTGTCGAGGGTGCTTTTGGGTAACTGTCGTCATCCATCCATCACTCACTCCCGCCCTCCCTCCCTCCCTGAAAGCGCCGGCGGGAAATCATTTCGCGCACTTTTCAAGTCATTGACAGCGCGGACGCCACAGCACTGTGAGCATGGAGCCCGCTGCAACCATCGCTGCAGTTGTGGCCGCTCTCAACGCCTCGCAGCTTATCATACAGGTTGCCCTGAGGCAGATGCAGAAAAGTCAGGCGAGGAGGCTACGTCAACGCGGTGATGGCCTGAAGTGTGAGAGTAGCACAGACCTCTCAGAAAGCAGGGGACCCAGCGCCGAGGACATCACGGTGGCAATGGGTCATGTTGATGCCGTGGAACGGCGATTCTGGGCACGGGAAACAAGCACTGAGTGGTGGGACCGCATAGTGCTGCAGGTCTGGGATGAATCACAGTGGCTGCGAAACTTCCGCATGCGGAAGGGAACTTTCCTTGAACTTTGTGAGTTGCTGTCCCCTGCCCTGAAGCGCAATGACACCCGGATGCGACCAGCCCTGACTGTCCATAAGCGAGTGGCCATAGCCCTCTGGAAGCTTGCAACGCCTGACAGCTACCGGTCAGTCGCGAGCCAGTTTGGGGTGGGCAAATCTACCGTGGGGGTTGTTGTGATGCAAGTAGCCAAGGCAATCGTTGATGTACTGCTGCCAAAGGTAGTGACCCTGGGAAACGTGGAGGCGATCATAGATGGCTTCGCAGCGATGGGATTCCCAAACTGCGGTGGGGCCATAGATGGAACTCACATCCCTATCCTGGCACCGGACCACCAGGCCAGCCAGTACATTAACAGAAAGGGCTACTTTTCCATGGTGCTGCAAGCACTGGTGGACCACAGGGGACGTTTTACCAACATCTACGTGGGATGGCCGGGCAAGGTTCATGACGCTCGTGTTTTCAGGAACTCTGGTCTGTTTAGACGGCTGCAGCAAGGTATTTACTTCCCGGACCACAAAATAACTGTTGGGGATGTGCAGATGCCTATAGTCATCCTCGGGGACCCAGCCTACCCGCTAATGCCCTGGCTCATGAAGCCCTATACAGGTGCCCTGGACACTGAAAAAGAACTCTTCAACTACCGGCTGAGCAAGTGCAGAATGGTGGTGGAGTGTGCTTTTGGACGTCTCAAGGGGAGATGGAGAAGCTTGATGACTCGCTGTGATCTCAGCGAAACCAATATCCCCATTGTTATAGCAGCTTGCTGTGTGCTCCACAATCTCTGTGAGAGCAAGGGGGAGACCTTTATGGCGGGGTGGGAGGTTGAGGAAATTAGCCTGGCTGCTGATTACTCACAGCCAGACAGCCGGGCGATTAGAAGAGACCAGCGGGAAGCGCTGTGCATCCGGGAGGCTTTGAAAGCAAAGTTCCTGAGTGAGCAGGGTAACCTGTGACTTTCTAATTTTGTGTACAGAGAAGCCTTCACCCCACTTCCAACACACGTTTCAAAATAAAAATAGTTCTACTTTGTTAAAGCACACCGTTTTCTGTAATACTGTTTTCGCGGGAATTTTTTAAAACTGGGACGCAGACTGTGGTGCGGAGCGGGTGTAGTGTAGTCGCGCGAATGCAGCTTCTAAACTGAAGGACTGACAGGCTCCGGTGCGGTGGGATGGTTCTTTCAACGGAGCCTGTCACCCCTCCTGATAGGGACTGTGTGTATGGGGGTACTATGTGACTTTGTGGCGGGGGGGGACGCTTACAGATCCCCTGCTGTGTGGCTCTGTGATCCTGCCTAAGGACCGCCGCTTCAGATCTCTAACTGCCCTCCCGTGCCACAAAGTCACAGAGCAACCCACCTCCCACCACATAACATGAAAAGAACCTCCCAGACTAACCAGGGTAAGTAGTCACTGCATCACTGCACTATGTATGTGCCCTGCTGCTGTGCCTGCCCCCGACTATGTACCCTGCCAAAGGTGACTGTCCTGTCCAATTACCAACCCCCTTTCCCCCCCTCCTCCAAAAGAACATGATGGAAACAGTAGTTAACAGAAACATATTTTTTATTAACAACTACACAGGGGACTGGGAAGTGAAACTTGGACGGGGGCTTGTGTCAGGCGGGAAGGAAAGAACTTGTCAAACTTTGGGGACTGAGAGCCTTCTGCTGCTCGAGCTCTCTGCAGGGGTGCAGTGAGAGTTAGCAGGGACTCTGCCGCCTCTCCTTCTGTGCACTTTGGGTGAAGGGAGTATGGGACTTGGTGGCGGGGGAGGGCGGTTAGAGATGGACTGCAGCGGGGCTCTGTCCTCCTGCCTCCGTTCCTGCAGAACATCCACAAGGCGCCGGAGCGTGTCCGTTTGCTCCCTCAGTAGTCCAAGCAGGGTTTGAGTCGCCTGCTGGTCTTCCTGACGCCACCTCTCCTCCCGATCCATGTTGGCTTGGTGCATTTGGGACAAGTTCTCCCGCCACTGGGTCTGCTGTGCTGCCTGTGCTCTGGAGCAGGCTATAAGCTCGGAGAACATGTCCTCCCGTGTCCTCTTCTTCTTATGCCTAATCCTCCCTAGCCTCTGGGAGTGTGATGACAGGCTAGGTTGTGAGACAGTCGCAGATGGGGCTGTGGGAATGGGAAAAAGGGAGTGAATTCCTCAGAAAGATAAATGTAGTTGTGAACAAAGAACATAGTCTTTCTCTGTGAACAGGACCATGCACAGCACCTATCACATGCGCACTCAGCACAAGGTCGAATTCTCGGCCTTCGCATTCACTGTCTGTGGTTTTGCAGAGCACTTTTGAGAACCCTGTCAGGACAACGGAATTTCTGTTGCAGGCAGACATGGTAAGCCGTAGATTCGTGGCAGCTTAAAACTTTAATATTAGCAATGGCCTCATTTCACATTGAAATCAATGTCGGTCCCTGCTGCCAGCAATCCGGCAAGCAGGAAGTTTGCTCCTGTCCCACACCCTCGCGGCTGTCCCCGGGAACGATCCCTTTCGGCTGACCCTTTCCCGCCTCCACCGCGTGGCTGCAAACCAGCCAACACTAATAACATTCCCCTACCTCATTCAAAGCAGGTCTTCATGAGCGACATCACCCTCATGAGGATCTCTGAGAGCGACAGACAGAGAATGCTCCGGGAAAGCCTCCAAAGACCAGGGCCGTATGCCGCCATGCTGTGCCAAGCAATGATTCCGGAGTACTTGCTAGTCTCGTGGCGCGGCAACGTGTCCTACTACGGAGGACCCAATAAGGCCGCTCTCCCCAAGAACCTAATGCAGCGGATTTCAAATTACCTGCAGGAGAGCTTCCTTGAGATGTCCCAGGAGGATTTCTGCTCCATCCCCGGACATATAGACCGCATCTTACTGTAGCTGCAGTAGCAGGGACTACACAGTAGAGCGGCTTGGGCAGGACAATCATGCAAAACCGGACATTGCTAGATTTTTTTGAAATACTTGCACTGCCCATGACTGAACCGTTAAGTTATTCAAAGTAATCATGAGAAACCCATTTTTTACATTGTTAATAATCATGTTCTGTTACAAATAAATGTTTAGATGTTTACAACACTTACTGGATGATCCTTCACCAGATTCTGTGTCCGGGGTAACGGCTGGGGAGGGTTGGTAGGGGATCTCTGTAAGGGTGATGAAGAGATCCTGGCTGTCGGGGAAATCAGCGTTGTGAGCGCTGTCGACTGCCTCGTCCTCCTCATCTCCTTCCTCATCTTCCCCGTCCGCTAACATGTCCGAGGATCCGGCCGTGGACACTATCCCATCCTCAGAGTCCACAGTCAGTGGTGGGGTAGTGGTGGCGGCCGCACCGAGGATGGAATGCAGTGCCTCGTAGAAACGGGATGTCTGGGGATGGGATCCGGAGCGTCCGTTTGCCTCTTTGGTCTTCTGGTAGCCTTGCCTCAGCTCCTTGATTTTCACGCGGCACTGCGTTACATCCCGGCTGTATCCTCTCTCTGCCATGTCTTTAGAGATCTTCTCATAGATCTTTGCATTCCGTCTTTTGGATCGCAGCTCGGAAAGCACGGACTCATCGCCCCACACAGCGATGAGATCCAAGACTTCCCGATCAGTCCATGCTGGGGCCCTCTTTCTATTCTGAGCTTGCACTGCCATCAGTGCTGGAGAGCTCTGCATCGTTGCCAGTGCTGCTGAGCTCGCCACGATGTCCAGACAGGAAATGAGATTCAAACTGGCCAGACAGGAAAAGGAATTCAAATTCAAATTTTCCCGGGGCTTTTCCTGTGTGGCTGGTCAGAGCATCCGAGCTCGTACTACTGTCCAGAGCGTCAACAGAGTGGTGCACTGTGGGATAGCTCCCGGAGCTATTAACGTCGATTTCCATCCACACCTAGCCTAATTCGACATGGCCATGTCGAATTTAGCGCTACTCCCCTCGTCGGGGAGGAGTACAGAAGTCGAATTAAAGAGACCTCTATGTCGAACTAAATACCTTCGCGGTGTGGACGGGTGCAGGGTTAATTCGATGTAACGGCGCTAACTTCGACATAAACGCCTAGTGTAGACCAGGCCTGAAAATACCGGCACACTAAAAAACTGAATGGGAGGAAAAAAAGGTCTCCCTTCCCCCTCCTGTCATTTTGATTCCATCCTGTCTTGGGTCTCTCCTGTTTGCTGCCACCTCCCTTCCCCTGGGGGACTCACGCCTCAGGAGCATGGGGATTAGATGTAAAAGGTTCACTTAAAAAAAAGCGGGACTTCTGTTTTGATCTCACAGGTGATCAACTCTAGAGAAATTGCTTTTCTCTTCTAGCATGAGTGTCCGTGACCTGGAACGAGGCTGAATTCTGAGCAGCGGCACAGCAAGCTCTGAGCGGGAGGGGAATGGAAACCAGTGGACAGGGCGGGATTGCTGAATTTGGCAAAGCAATTGACTCATTTTGTTTTAGTCCTCAGCTACCCCACTTCTCTCTCGCCATCCCTCCCCCACCCAGCCGCAAACAACTTTTAACCCCTTCTTCTCTGAGGAAAAATGTGTCTCTATTGACTGAATTTCTGCTGTAGGTTTTATTGTGCCATGATCCATGACACTCCTTAAGAAGCAGCTTTGTGTGTAAGGCCATGGGCTGGGGAACTCAGGAGCCCTGGGTTCAATTCCTGGCTCCGACGGACTCCTTGTGTGGCCTTGACCAAGTCATTTAATCTCTCCCTGCCTCAGTTTCCCCCATCTGTCAACTGGTATTTGGTTGCCTTGTCTCTTGAGCTTGCAAGCAATTTGGGGCAGGGATTGTGTCTTATTACGTACAGCACCTCGCACCGTGGGGCCCGCATCCCCCATAGGATCTATAGGCACTACTAGTATAGAAATAATAATAATTGTACTGACACAGCAACTATTCAGAATCCTCCTCTAACCTCCCCTCTTTGCTGCAATTCCAGTTCAGGCCCCCACATGGCTCTAGTTAGCGTCACTGTAAGGACCTGCCTTGGCTCTCAGAGTGCTGTTGGCATGTGGGGTTTTCTTGGATTGAGAGAGAATGGGTCAATCGGGTGGATAGGACCTGTTCCTCCAGTAGGGAGACTAGACAGCAAGTGTGAAAAATCAGGACAGGCGGTGGGGGGTAATAGGAGCCCATATAAGAAAAAGAACCAAAAATCGGGACTGTCCCTATAAAATCGGGACATTTGGTCACCCTATCCTCCAGGGACTCTGAATTTACCTCCACTATCCTGGGCTGCAGCCAGCCCCTCACCCGCAAGAACATAATTCCCACTGGGAAAAAGTTCTCCCCCACATATTCTTTCCTGTGGGGCTCCCTGGACTGCAGGCTATAGAGAGAACACCTGAGGCTGCAATTTGTTGGGCCTACATGAGGAAGTGTGAGCAAAGGCTGTAACCGCTGGACCAGCTACCATCCGAATACCCCACATCCAGGTATGCCTAGCTCCCCGCCCCTCACCTCAGACCCGTAGGCGCAGATGGGCCTGAGTAGACCAGACATCCCCCACATACTTCCCCTCCCTGCCTGCTTCCCTCAGGCATCTGTTCCCTGAGCAGAATGCGGGTCACAAACACACAGGCGAGATGGGTTGTCATGACCTCCGGGACAGGGGCTGCTGACTGGCACCCAAGTGCCGCTCGTGACAAGGACTGAGGTGTGCCAGGACTTTCCTTTGGCTTATTCTTGGCTCAACACGGCATCTGCCCTTCTCCAAAAGCTGCCAGGAAGTGACAGCGTTAAGAAATCCCACCAGGAAAGAGGCAGCAGGCCTGGTACCAGGCTCAGTGTGGTGTGCAGGTGACAGAGAGACAGTGAGCAGATGCATGAAGGAACCCACCGGTCTTTGCTTTCCGTTTGGAGCGAGAGGTAAAGGTAAGAAGGCAAATCTCTCAGCCTGGTTGGCCCCTTATTGCCGACTCCCAGAACCAACCCCAGAAGAGAACCCTCCGTAGACAAGTCGTCTCTCCATGAACTGGGCAGGGAAGGAAGGAATTTACAGCGATGGGCTTAATGCAAACCTGCCACTGGGATTTACAGCTCCACAAACTTGCTTTCCCACAGGGAAAGGGCAATCTCTTTGCTGCACCTTTCGACAGCTGCATAAATAGAATAGTAAGAAGCCGTTAGTGATTCGGGATGCCTGACAGGAGATGCCCTAAAGAGTTTGACTTGCACCGGGGAGAGATTATGGGGCAAGATTTGTTTGTCTACACAGCAAAGTTGTACAGGCTTAATTTAAGGTGCGACATTAAACTAATTTAGTTAAAAAACAGGTTTATTTAAGTTTAAATTTGCAGTGCTGCCTGACCAGCATTGGCTTGTTCTGGATGTCTGCATTCGAGCCAGGAGGTGTAATCTGCAATCCGGAAGACACGCCCACACTAGCTTTGATCAGAGCTAGCGAGCTAAAAATAACAGTGTCGCCACGGTCAGGGCCGGCTCCAGCATTTCTGCCGCCTCAAGCAAAAAAAAAAAAAAAAAGGCAGCCGTGGTCGTGACCGGTGGGAAAAAAAAAGCCGCGATCGGCGGCAGTTCAGCGGCAGGTCCTTCGCTCCTAGAGGGAGTGAGGGACTTGCCGCAGGTGCCGCCCCTCTCTCTTGGCCGCCCCAAGCACCTGCTTGTTAAGCTGATGCTGGAGCCGGCCCTGGCCACGGTGGCACGAGGCCCAGAGTACAATCCTGTCAAGACCCTATGCACATACTAGGGTAGCTAGCCCCTCCCACCACTCCACTTCTGTCTGCTCAAGGTGGGAATTTGACTGGCCAGCTCAAATGTAGAGAGAGGCACCCTTGTTTCCTTGTGCTCCCCCATCTGTCTGTACCCACTGGTTGTCTCATGTCTTTTGTCTTATACGTAGGTGTCAGCTTTTTGTGTCTGTTGCCCAGTGGAGCTCTGGTCCATGATCGGGGCGCCTAGACACTATTACAAATAATAATAATAGACAAGGCCTAAGTGACTTGCCTAAAGTCACGCAAGAAGCCTTTGTCAAAGCCAGGAACTGCCTCCAGGTCTTCAGGACATGAGTCGCCTTTATGCAGCCCTGGCAGTGTAAAGGGCCTTCGAGCGGGTGTGAATGGAGCCCGAGTCCCAGCCTCCATGTCCTGGCTCCCAGCCATGTGTCGTGCCTGGCTGCCTTTCCCTGCGGGGTGATCCAAACTGCAGAGATGCAGGTTGTAGAAGGAGGGACATTAGCTCACTTGGAGACGATCCTGCTGAAAGGAGTGTGCAGTTTCCCAGGAGTGCTGGCGACTTTCCATATCTGATTTTCCCTCTGGGAGTCAAATGATTCTCTTATTATAGATACTGCAGACTCGCCAGGAGCAAATGACCCAGACCGGTTAACGGGTGGAACTGAATTACTGTGGCTGAACCAAAGGCAGCACCGGGTTTATAGGTTTTCTTTGTAACTGCTTTGTTTCATCTTCCTAGCCCAGGCTGGGAGGAGGGCGTCCTGGGCCTGCGATCAAAATGGGCATGTTAAAAGGCTCCGTGCTTGTAAAAGCCCAGGTCAGAGGCAGGCTCTGTACAGGCCGGGGATGTGTAAGGTCCCCTCCAAAATTACCCTGCTGATTATCTAGACCTGAAAAGTGCTAGCCATGGAAAATAGCCAGCGAGGTATGGTCCCTTCCCCAAGGAATGGGCAGGCTCGCTGCTGTGGAATCCTTACCTACGGCCCTCCCGCTATTCCAGCCCTACAACCCCCCCACCAGCTCTGCTGGTGCCCCCCAGTCCTGCTCTGCAGCTCCCTCCAGCTGTGCAGAGGTTTTCAATCGACTGCTCCCCTGATATTCCAGCCTCGGGCCCCTCTCTCCCATGGATCTCTCAACCCTGCCCGATGGCATCTCTGTTCCATCCGTTTGCATCACCAGACGGAACTCAAGCGAGAGAAATTTCCTTGTCCCAGAGTCTGGATTCCCCAAACGCACACAAAAAAACATTGCAGCCATGACACAATCCAAACCAAAAGGAAAGTAGCTTCCCTTTCTCCGGGGCCTTTCATTCATAGAATCATAGACTATCAGGGTTGGAAGGGACCTCAGGAGGTATCTAGTCCAACCCCCTGCTCAAAGCAGCACCAATCCCCAACTAAATCATCCCATTCAATGGGATCCCGCTGTGCTTTGCGCAGAGATAGACAGATAATTTCGCCTACTCACCCCTTGAGTCCAGCCGCTTCTGGGGGATGTCAGCCGTTCTAAGAAGGCCGGTCCTCAGTTTGGGACAGGAAGTGATGAAGGCCACTTGAAACTGCGGGCCGCAATTAATGAAGGAGGAATGGCACCGCCCAGATTGGACTTTTTGTCCCTGACACTGGTGCTAGCACCACAGATCTTGACAGAACTGCACAGGATATTTAACGTCCACAAATGGTTAGTTCTTGGTTTTACGTCTCACCTGAAAGAAACCTCAGCAGCACCGTCCCCTCCCCCCCACAAGCACATTGGGGTCAGTACTTATAAGGAAGTGCCCACCAAGTGAGTCAGCTACATTGCTCCCTGAATCACAGCGCCCCAAGCACTGCACTGAGGTCAGTACTGACTCAGAGAGAGGAGTACCCCCTATGGACTCACCCACACTACCGCCTGCACCCATTTCTCCATGAAGATCAGCCCATCGAGTGCTACCCAGGACCTTACCCTGCTGAGCCGTGGGATTCTTGGAGGCTGGTTTGACTACAGGGCCTAGAAACTGATTGGCTTTTTGTTCTTACCGGCTGGCTGCAGACGTACAGCCTTTCCCACCTCAGTGCACTGGGAGTAGCGCAGCCTGCTGCACCTGCCATCCAGCCGCCGACATTAGAAGAGAGACACCGAGTCCCATCTCCGGGGCCTGGACTTGTTATGGTATATTCTGTATGGACAGCAGCGGAGCCTTTAACTGGGACTCTCAGGGGCTTCGGCAGCTGGGCTTTTAAAGTTCCTTCCACTCCCAGCCTGGCTGAGTCATGCAAAGCTTGGGCCATCTCGGGAGCCTTTCCGTGCACATCTGACTCCAGCCAGAGAGGAGAGTGCCTCTGAAAGGCTGCAGCTGGCAGTTTTCTGCGTTGTCCCCAGTCACGTGCAGAGAACTGGAGGGCTTTCATTTGAGAGACAGCTTTAAAAAAATAATTCCAGACTGCCCAATTTCCAGCCCAAATTCAAGGGGGCGTTTGCCCACAGAGACGCCTTTCGTGTCTGGATTTCCCCACCTCACCGTTCTCCCCCTTTTCTGCTCCCATTCATGTATCAGGCACTGCTGATCGCAGTCGGAAACGGGGATACGGTCAGCTGCTGTAAGGATTCTGCAGCAAGGCTCTCGCTCTGTAGGTCAGTATTTCCCGAACGGCCGGTCCCGACCCACCAGTGGGTTGCAGGCAAGTTCAAGGTGGGTCACAGGCTCGGTGAGGAGGAGAGGGCAGCCAGGGCCAAACCTGCGTGACGCTATTAGCCCATGTGCCAGGTGGCAAAGCCCGGAGCGTGGAGCTGGGCCCAGCCCTGCGCAACAGGAGGTGTTGGGGTGAGTGTGGGTCGGGCTTGCTCCCCAAACACCTCCCGCCTCCCGTCTGACCATGACACAGACCCCTGGCCCCTCCACATACATCCCCAAACCTCCTAAGGAGCCCTCTCCCTGCCCAACATCAGCACAGATATTACCTGGCATGGCAGCACATGGAACATAGGCGCAAGATTTTTGTTCCCTTCCTGAATGGACTTGGTGTTTGCATTTACTCGCCCTGTTGAAATGCCACAAGTGCTCAGGGGATGCTGCTGCTGCAGGGCTGTTTGCTACAGTCACGAGATTAAAACCCACCTGTGGGCCATTAAATTACTGGCGGAAAAGAAAAAATGTCTTTGCCCACTGTGCGAAGAAGAGAATAGCTGGGAGAACAAGGCGTTAATCCGGCTGGGGCGGTTTCCAGCCCAGGACCCAGCCCAGCCATTGTCAGGAGCTCATTTTGGGGGGCCCATGGTTAGGAATGTAATACCTCAGCAAACAGCTTTTTGAAGCAATTTTGGGGCCGGGTGGGCTGAACCATGTTGGCAGGGACATGGGGCTTTTTCTTCCAGGCTGCTCACTACAGCAATTACATTACTAATTTGTTTTTCTGCTGAGCCTTTCTCCAGGGGGCGCAGGGATTAAAGTTGTGCACTGTCACAGATGTCTCACTTGATGGTCTTGATTTCATACCGGGAAATGGTTTATTTAGCGTTCTGCCTTAGGGTGCGGAGGAAAGATGTGGGCGGGGGGGAGAAGAGGAAATACCTTCTCTGCCTACCCCCATTTGCCCTCCGTGCATTATTCTTCCTGACGTAAACTGCTGAGGAACATTGCAGCATGTTGTTGAACAGCTGCCGCGCTTCTTCCCAGAGGGGGCTGCATTCCAATGGTTGGCAGACGTGATCCATGAATATGTGGTTTGCAGATGCTTCGGGATCCCTTCCAAATGAAAAGCCCTACATCAAAACAAGTTATTCTCCATTTGGGCCATGATAATGGGCAGAACTGCCTGCCTACGAACTAAGAGTGGTGTTTTTTTAAGCACTGCTAATAACACACGGGTGTCACATATACCACTTTTGAGTCTTGTCAACCCTAGGAAATTTCCCTGGGTGCCAGCTGAGACGGCGTTGAATGTGGTTTAAAGTCAGAATTAGACTGAAAAAACCATGATCGGGGCGCTTTTTGGAAACCGTGGTTAAAAATATGCTTAATTTATGAAAAAAAAAAATCTATGGGCTTATAACTTTCCCATGTGCACCCAGTTAGGCATGTAATTCCCCATTTCTATTCCCATCCAGCTCTGAAAATCACACACACACGAGCATTTTAGTCTCCATGAGCCTGATTTTCTGAAGAGATGAGCCCCCACAGCGCCAATTCACACCGTGTGTTCAGCACTATCCCTAGACAAAGAAACAGTAAAATAGTTTGTAAATATTTTGGACTCCCCCCTCCCCCCCTCTAATTTTGCAAAAGATTAAAATATTTCAAACCAGCTAAACTGAAAAAAAAAATTCGACGAAAGATTTTGTGGATATTTTGGGTGCTCTTTTCTGCCAAATTGTCGATGAAAAATTGGGTTGAAAAGTCAAAATAGTTCAACCAACTCTTCTCAACCCTTCTAAAATTCCAGCCAAATACTCATGGCATGGCTGAGTCTGCTGTGTAGTAGCTGAGACCCCACCCTTCTTCCGATTGGCACAAACTTGTGGCACACGGCAGCATGGCCACCATTTTAGTTCTGTGTAGTTTAACTACATACTCTGTGCTTGAGGGACCAAGTCTGACGAATGCTTCCGGGTCCAACCAGCATGGCTCCCTTTAACATCTGGAGCGCTAGTAATTCCCATAAAACCATGGTTCAGTTGTTCAGCCCCTCTACCCAAATCAGGACTAAACCAACAGCTGTAACACTGTGCACTCCTATGGCACTGGTTTGCCAACAATCGGAGTTTGCTGTGGCCTATTCTGTCTCACAAACACCTTGTGAGGTAGGCGAGGGATATTAAAGGATCATTTCATGAGACAGTAAAACCGCAGCCACCGCTGCGGTGAGGCCCGGCACAGCCATGCCATGCAATGGGTTGGGCCCCAACGGAAGAGCGGCACATCCGGCTGAAACTGTAGGTGGACATAGGGGAGGAAGAATGTGGTTTTTCTAATAATTTGGCCAGGACACAGGAGGCTAAAACCTCTGCTCTACAACATGTCCGATGGGATTTTTGACTGCGCACCAGCTGCCGGCAGGATCTTTGCTTTGTCTTCGCATCACTTAAGAGCATAAACCAATTGCCACGCAGGCAGACCTAGCCCTATGCTACGGCACGGACTCCAATGGAAAATGTCTTTCAGCGCCAATGGGGCATTCGAAGGTAGCCAATAATTGCTGAGCAGATGAGAAGGCAGCTCCCTGTCTCTCACGGCCTGAGGAGTAAGTGAGCCAAGGAGCTGATTTCATGTCACAACCTCTCGCTCTCTGGCCTCCCCAGCCCCACTTTCTTCTCTTTCGTTTTACTGACCACACTGAAGGGCGAGGGGGAACACAGGTCCCTGCTCTTCTGATTGGGAGCAGGGCGGATGAATCAAGGAGGTGTCAGAGTTAAATCCATCGCTTTTCATCCAGCAGCTCCTCCGAATTTCTAGTCCCGCTCCACAACTGGGGTAATTCAGTAGCGCTGTTAGCTACTGTAAACAAGCATAGCTGCACCGAAGCTAAGGATCTGGCCCTTTTTCTTTCTATAATCTCACCGAATCCCCCATCTGTCCCACCTCCCCCATGGATGAAATAGCAACAGATCGCTAATGAAAACCAAAAAAGGTGAGGATTACAGGTGGAATATCATCCCACCCTGTTAGCAGAGCAATTGGAGAGAGAGGAAGTCACCCTGGGGGAATAGAGGACAGGTGTCAGCTCCGTTTAGCTCCTTGAGGATGAATCTGCTGCAAGCCAGGAAGCGTGGACTGAATCCAGATTGGGGATGTCTTCCAAGGATTCCTGATGGCTGCCGGCTGTGGTAGGAGAGACGAGTATGTGAAGTGGGAGGGGAAAGGGTCTTGTCTGATTCCCTTTCCCGCCTTTTGCTCCTATTGTTGGCTTTATGGGTCTGTGAACATGGTGCACAGGAAGGCAAGGGAGTAAAGGCCTTCTGAAGAGCCGGGCACAGAGCAAGAAAGGTGGCTGGAGTAAGCATCCTCCTTTTTCCTGTACTGTCCCTCAGCCAGATCGACAGTGCCCTTCTAAGCCAGCCCTTGGCTTCTCCCGCAGCTCTGCCAACGCATCTTTTGAACTGCACTGCTATTCCAGTCCTGGGCACACCCCGCACTCAGCTCTGCCTTTGCATCTAACTCCCATTCTGCCGCATTCCCTGCTAGGCCAGTCTTGGGTTTCCCCTCCTCAGCTTTGCCAATCCCGTTCAGTTCTGACTTGCAGCCCCAACCCCGCCATTCTAGATTAGAACTGCATGAAGGAAAGAGAAAAGATTCAGTTCAGCAACGAGAATCCTGTGTGTCCTCAACCCACCCATATCTAGGTTTATCCACAGGCTGTCTGAAACCTCCTGTTCTCAGGAGATATGTAGAGGCCTTACCCAGTTTATGTGGCTGGTGTTTATAACCTCCTTGCAGAGTAGAATGAGGAGATCCTTGGAAGCATATGAAAAAATGCCAGGAAAATGTAAGAAAAGCAATGCAAAAATTTATATTTTATTTTAATTCAAAAATTTAAAATAGCTTTCAAATTCAGTAAAGTATGCCTGGACACAATGAAAAGCCTCATATACAGAGACAGATAAATTAACTTGAATATACTGCAGACAAGCCAAGTGTATGTATAGATTACATATTTACAATTTTTTAATGTAAACCATATTTATACATTTTATTACATTTACAAAAAAGCCAATCTTCCACTACTATTTACTACAATAATGAAAAAAAAAACCCATTTACATTGTGTCTTTTTTTAACTGTACAAACTTTTGTTTCATAAAAATATATCTCTGTACAAAAGAGGGATTTTTTTTCTTTTTCTTTCTTTCTTTCTTTCTTTTTTTTTTTTTTTTAAACATAATGCAAGTCCGATGGGCACAAGAATGAAAAATATGTCACATTTCATGACCCGGCCAGCTTGCAAAAAAAATGGGGCAGTACCACCTTTGAACCGTTGCATGAACAGCCATGAAAACTGGTACATAATTGGTTGAAAGCAGCTAGTGCTGTGTTTAAATAGAGCCACAGTTCATCCTGCCATGCTATTAAAAGACATCTGGTGGATTCTAAACTTGTATGTATATCCTGTACTGTTGCATTATCTGAACGAATCAGAAAGGCTGAGAAGTAGAATGTGGGGCCCTTAATTCTTTAGTTAACTGAGTGTGTGTATCTGTGTGTGTACGCCACTGCCCTCTACTGAACAGAATCAGAACTGCTCAAATATGTGTCATAGACCCTGTCCTGCTCACAGCTGGCGAAGATTCTAATTTAGGTCAAGTGGCAGGGGGTCTGTATGTTGGAAGCAGGACGACGTCATTTCTGTCCCCACTCTTGGTCTGAAGTTCTGAAGCAGAACAGTAAGTGTGAAGGTCGAGAGGGCTGCCAATTTGATACAATAATTATCAGCAGAGCATGAATGATTGCAAGAGGATGCGCTCTTGCTAATTGCACAGTTCTCCTTCTAGGGGAGCTGGGTCCTCACACTATACCATGGGGTGACTAAAAAGGATAGGAATAAGGCTCTGTGCAATCAACTGGGGAGCTTATTTGGTTGAACTAATGGCTGGGATAATGGAGGGAGACCAGAGAGAGGTCTCAAATCTTCAAATCTGAAGCTGGTCACCTATTTGCAGGCAAAATAAAAATCACTGGGCGGATCCTTAGCTTGGTTAGTTACTCCACATTGACACATGTGCAAAGGCAAGACGCTGGCCCTGTGGCTATGAAACTGAATGCTGCTGCACACTTCAGTCACGCGGTATGGAGTTCTTTTCTTATACAGCCGTCTATCTCAATTCGCAATTGGATCCAGACCCTCTATCAATCCACACAAGTGGGGACGGGGACAGAATGGGACCCAGAACCCACAAAAATCTTTGCTTTAGAGGGAGCTGCTCATCACCACTTTAACCCCCCACTAAAAAGGGAACTCCCCCTCCCCCAGTAGCACCAGGATGCCGTCTCAGCCTCATCAGTGCATTGGGTACGACCTGTTGCTAGTGTCCTGCTCGGGGAGCTGCTCTTTGTCAGCACGGGCCCACTACCCAAACTGTCAAGGAGCAATACGTGAGCAGCCCCTGGCACCTCACTGGCACCACTGGCGTTCATTGCAGGATCGGCGCCTTGGGTTTTCATAGATTCCAAGGCCAGAAGGGACCACTGTGATTATCTAGTCTGACCTCCTGTATAACACAGGTCGGAGACGTGCCCCACAGTAACTCCTAGGGCAGATCCATTAGAAAAGCTGCCCATCTTGATTTAAAAATGGCCAGTGATGGAGAATCTACCACAACCCTGGCTAAGCTGTTCCAGTAGTTAATCACTCACACTGTTAAAAATGTACGCCTGCTTTGAATACGCACACATACACAAACACACACGCCTGCATGCGTCTCTTCCCAATCAATCTGAGCAGCGTGGTTCTGGGAGCGCAACTGGCCTTTTTTTGGCAGACTGGTTGTTCAGCAAACAGGCTGTAGATCACTGCTTATTGTAAGACAGTTGTCTAAATAACAGATAGAAGTAAAAATAAATATATCTAGATCTCCAGTAAAGGGGAAAACAAAGAAAAGAACTACAGTGTGGTTTTAATCAGACAGGAACCTAGACAATATTAGACAGGGGAAAGATACTGTTTAAAACCAAACTTAAATGTAAATAACACCTTGTTGTTTTTTTTAAAGTCTTATTTCCTCTTCAGTAACAAAAAGCTGCTTCTTCTAAGTTCATTTGACACAAACTGGTCTAAGACTGCTGCATTTGGGAAAAGCGGTAGGCTCATGATGTGATAAAACGGCACGGTTGCTTTCTCTGACTTCAGCCCTGACTAAGAAAGAACTACTCAAACCAAACAGAATTAAATCCTGAATCAAAAGATCAGTCTCATCACCAAAGCGTCATTCTTTGAAGGGAAAAATAACAACATCAAGTCTTCTTATCTGCTTTCATTGCGGTCAAAACAACCTTTTGGCCTCTGAGAAATATAGTCCACGGCGCTGCATTGAAATTAAAGCCCTTACTGTGTTGCCGTGTGGAGGATCAATATGGAAAGGGCAAAGGTTTCTGAACTCACTAGAGGAAAAAAATGATCTGTATTTGTAGGGTCTATTTTGAAAAAGAAGTTTTCTTTTTTTCTCTCTCCCGAAATTTTTGTGTGTGTGGATGTTTGTGTAAAGAGTTATAGAAGATTAGTTTCAGAGTAGAATCATAGAATCATAGAATATCAGAGTTGGAAGGGACCTCAGGAGGTCATCTAGTCCAACCCCCTGCTCAAAGCAGGACCAATTCCCAGCTAAATCATCCCAGCCAGGGCTTTGTCAAGCCGGGCCTTAAAAACCTCCAAGGAAGGAGACTCCACCACCTCCCTAGGTAACGCATTCCAGTGTTTCACCACCCTCCTAGTGAAATAGTTTTTCCTGATATCCAACCTGGACCTCCCCCACTGCAACTTGAGACCATTGCTCCTTGTTCTGTCATCTGCCACCACTGAGAACAGCCGAGCTCCATCCTCTTTGGAACCCCCCTTCAGGTAGTTGAAGGCTGCTATCAAATCCCCCCTCATTCTTCTCTTCTGGAGACTAAACAATCCCAGTTCTCTCAGCCTCTCCTCATAAGTCATGTGCTCCAGACCCCTAATCATTTTTGTTGCCCTCCGCTGGACTCTTTCCAATTTTTCCACATCCTTCTTGTAGTGTGGGGCCCAAAACTGGACACAGTATTCCAGATGAGGCCTCACCAATGTCGAATAAAGGGGAACGATAACGTTCCTCGATCTGCTGGCAATGCCCCTACTTATACAGCCTAGTAACAGCCGTGCATATGCATCCGAAGAAGTGGGCTGTAGTCCACGAAAGCTTATGCTCTAATAAATTTGTTAGTCTCTAAGGTGCCACAAGTACTCCTGTTCTTCTTTTTATAGAAGATTAGCAATCATTAACGCTGGGACAGGAGGGACAGAGAACCATTGGTTGAGAGACTCAATTCCTATTTGCCCCATTGACCTCTGAAATTTAGAGAAAGGATGTTGAAATTAACAGCAGAAACAGAAGAAAACCAAGGGAAAAAATCAATAAGAAGGGAAAAAAAGATTTTCCTCCTCTCTAACCAAAAAAAATCAGAACTTTTGCATCACTAAAAGCCCTTGCCAAAAACCAAAACAAAAATCAACAACAAATAAACCAACATCTCTCCCTTCCAGAAGTCGGACGTCTCAGTTACACCCATAGGCATTTTGTGCCGTGCAACCTGAAGTCCATCCCTTTGCCAAGAAAGCTTTTTCCCAAAAGCAATGGGGTGTTGGTTTCACAGAAGCCCCCAACAACTGTTTCCTCTGCTAGAAAAGTACTCATCCGGCATTAACTGCTTCTCTTGAGATAATGAACAGCAGGTTGGCAAGGCAATTCAGAAGGCGATCACCTGCCTTCTAAGGCTCGGCAGCTGGGCGCTGTCTGATTTCTGAGCAGCAACACTGGGATCTTGAAGTTGGCCAGGAGGAACTGGAAGTGGCTCAATGGAGGGGAAAAGGAGAGGTTCTCCCGAGCTGTGCTGGAGGAGACACTTTGGTTGGCTTGATTATCCACTGCAAGACGTGGTGGGTGGGTGAAGATGAGGAGGATGGATGGCAGCCTAGCAGGCTCTCTCTGGAGTAACTCAAAGTCCAACGAAGGAGCAGCAGGTTCTCCACAGCCTCAGCATGACTGGGGTAGGGAAGAGAATGACCGAGGACTAGTGAGGTGAAACACAATCATCAACAGGACACCTGCCTGTGGAGAATTCTGGGGCAGTTGGGGAGGAAAGGAGAGAGAGAGAGAGAGGAGCAAGTTATTATTAGACATGGAAAAACCAGAGAACCAGAGGCAGTTTCACTATCTTTCTGAGGCCAGGGCTGCACTAGAAACTTTTGCTGATGTAGCAATACTGACTAGGAGTGGGGATGCTGCTTATACTGGCAAAAAGAAGTACTTTTGCTGGTGTAGCTTATGTTGATCGCCAAACCTGTCTAAGATGTACCAGCAAACACACTTTTTGGTGATATTTTCTAGTGTATACCTGGGCTAAGATATACCTTACCTTGCACCCATTACCATAATATCTGAGCATCTCACAGTTTGTAATGTATTTACCCTCCCACCCCCACGCCTCTATGACGTAGGGCAAGGCTATGATTCCCACCGTACAGATGGAGAACTGAGGCACAGACAAGCTAAGTGACTTGACTACGGTCACAAAAGAAGTCTGTGGCAGAGCCGGGACTTGAAGCCAGTTTTTCCAAGCCTCAGGCTACTGCCCAAACCACTGGGCCACCTTGCTCCTCTCCTCACACTGTGCACAAGGCAGTCTCAGTAACAGCATCACGGTCTCTGCTTAAAGATGGAACCAAACTGCAGTGATCAGATCCAAAGTGTTTGGATGTGTGGATCTAAGGTGTTGGGGACGATCTCAAATCTCTTCCCCTGTATAATAGCCTGGTGTATCTGCCTGCCATTGATGGATTCCCAAACATTTGGGTTCAAGCACTGGCGCTGACTGACTGAATGTGTCTCTACTCCCCTTAACAAAAGCTGAGATGAATCACAGATCTGACTGTAATAACTTTCTAACTGTTAGGTGCTTATCTGAGCCCAATTACCATGGCATCTAAGCACCTTACAATCTTGCAATGTATTTATCCTCCCAATGCCCTTGTGAGGTAGAGCAGGGCTGTTATCCCTATTGTACAGAGGGGACGGAGGCAGGGAAAGGCTCAGTGAGTTGCCCAAGGTCACACAGGAGGTCTGTGACAGAGCCAGGATTCCAGTCCTGATCTTGAGTTCCAATCCAGCGCCTTCACCACAAGGCTATTCACGCTCCCCGAATTCACAAGGGACTCGATCTCAGGCTCCTGCTGAAACCACTAGGTGAGATTCCCTGCCTGCAATTTTGTATTTTCATTAAGGGAATGATTCCAGTTTGAAATTTGGACTCACTTCCCCCCTCCCCCCACCAGGTGTCTGTTCTCCTCACTGGGGAGGTGGGAGGGGGAAGGGCAGGGGTGAGCATGTGCCTCTCCGCGGGTTGGACTTAGAATTCCAAAAGATGCCAATTAAACGTTCAGTTTTCACAGGCAAACAGGGATCTGTATGGATCAACACCCATTTCCGTCCAACTAACAGATAGATAGATAGATAGATCTGTGGGTGCCTTCAACAGCCAAGTATCAAGTTTTCTTTTCTCACACTCACCGCACGAGAGGATGAGTGCTATACCGCCGTGCACACGGTGCTGACAGTGAAATCTGCCTCGTTGGCCATGATGTCCGTGGGTTGTAGGTTTCGGTCGTACATCGGGTTTTCAAACGTCGCTCGGACGTTGGTGTTTTCATGGCCGGCATAACCGTTGAACGGTACTTTTGGTCTTCTCCTGCAAGGTGCCGGAAACAGAATCCACAGAGATCACGGCTAGTTCCTCACGGTATCTGGCTTGTGATCATTTCTCCCAGCTCGGATGCTGAGCCAAAACAACACTGAAAGGTCTAAGAGATGAGCCTGGGAACTTAAATTAAATAGTGTCTGCTGGATGCTAAAAACCACGGACTTAACAGAGACCCTGGTTTTATGGCTCGTTACAACGATTTGTAACACATCCCACTGCCAGCTAACCCTCCATTATCCTATGACTGCAGAGGGGTTTATTGCCTACTTCATTTTAAGTTGTCTCCTACAGTATATGTGAACTTCTTAGGCTTAACAATCTGTCCCACCTTGTATTTAGCTTGGACATCCTGGTTACCTACCCCCGACCTGAAAAAAAGAGCTCTGTGAATTTCAAAAGCTTCTCCCTTCCAATAAAATTGGTCCGGAAAAAGATATTACCTCACCCACCTTGTCTCACAGAAAGTTCTAATGAATTCACTACACTCGAGCAGGGTCAGATGTGCCCAAATGGATATCTACAGGATATCTCTGGGCGCTTTCTTAGTTGTATCAATATTACCTCATTGGTGGTGCTCTGATGGCATTAAGCAGGAATGAGGGCCAGATGTTTAGGATCTGGCCCAGAATCGCTAGCAGGACAGGTCTGGAAAAGAAGTCTTGCTATCTGATTGGACTTGAGGTTTTTCAGAGACACCCAATTGCCTGCTGTAAGGCGAAACAAGATGAAGCTCCCCCATCTTGTTCCTTTCAAGACAAAGGGTTGTGAGGAAACGGTACCGGATCCGAGACAAAAAAACAACGGAAGGTGAAATCTGTTTGCAGCCTGCAGAGCCTGCAAGGTCATCCTAAAAGGTGCCAAGCAACTGGGACTTCCACTGTCCTCAGCTGGAGTTGTGGGTAATTCAACTATTCTTAACCAGGCCTTTTGGGCCAAATTTTGAGACGAGCTCAAGGCCACGTTCTCAAGCGGTTCCAAGGAGTAAACTGCGTGAATAGGACTCCTCCCCGAGTGGTGAACAGCACTAGCATTACCAAGATGTAAATATCTGTCATTTGTGTAAGCCAGCTAGCAATGATGCTCAGGTCACTAGCACATGGACTGAGGGGGAGACATTCAAAAGCACCCAAGACGGTTAGCAGCACAAATTCCACCAGCGTTCTCTGAGACTTGTGCTTCTAAACCCCTTAGGTACTTTTGACAATCTGACCCTTAGCTTTCCTATCATTGCAATGTCCCGATTTCCAAAGGCATCATTGGCCACCCTGGACCAGACCATTGGGTGGGCAAGTCCTGTATCCTACCTCCTGCAGTGACCAACATACATGAAGTTTCAAACCAAAGCCACAGCGCTCGCTGTAAAGCATCAATCCTGAGGAAAAATTTCTTTGCCACACCTGCAGGATCAGTCTTAAACTGAAGCATGAGATGTGCTTGCCTTATCTAACCTGCCATTGCTACAAATCTTCTTAGCAGTTGTTAAATTACCCAGTCCTTTGCAAATATGCTGCTACAGTATTTCCTCACCTTACCAACCACATCAGAAAGCAGAACTATCAAGAGCTCTCTTAAGCTAAGCTTGCAAATATTAATATTCCCCTCAGCACCTAGCTCTTTTCGATCCCATTTTCTCCATACATTGCCCCTCGCGGCCCAGCAATGAAACAGGTTTTTTTAATCGCTTCGGCTCCTGAAACCTACCTGTGTTTGTAGAGATAAAGCACAAACCCTGCAATAATCAGGGCTATGAAAGGCACAAGAATGGCTGCTGCCACAGAACTGCTGTTCGATGCAAAATGATGTCCTATTGATTCGGGATCGTTTTCAATCAGGCTGATGTCTGCAACACAACGAAAGTAAATACGTTTAAACCCCAGCTGCTGGGAACTGGGGTTTGCTCAAGTTCTGCTAGAACCGGTTCATTCCATGCTTCAGCGTAAAGATCATTTAAAGTTTTGGATTTATATGCAGGCTGGACTGCAGCTATAGTACAACGCATAATGTTGCCTGGTTTGAGGTTTCTACATTGACTTCATTAGTAAAAACAAAACAAAACAGCAAAGATCTAAGTCAAGTAAAAATAATAACACCAGAATGCTCAAGTGTCAAGCTAAGGGGGAACGCTCAAAGGTACCAATCACAGGCTCCCAACACAGGCGAGAGGAGTGAGGGGTAAATTTTTCTCATGCCCTTCAGTGATTTAGGCTAAGTCCCATTTTCAAAAGTGACTTAGGCACTTGGGAATTGCAATCCCATTGACTGCTCAGACCTACGTCTCTACTGAAAATGAGACGTAGGTGCTTTCTGTAAATCATACCCTAAATGCAATTGGAAGCCAATGGGACTTAGGCTCCTAAATCATTTAGACATGGAGGATAATATTTTCAAAAGTGCCTAAGTGCCAGGTGTGCCTTCAAAAATTAACCCCCCATTTGAAAAGCAGGCTGTTCATTTTGGAGCCTCACGTTAGCACCAGAGCTTTGAAAATCCCAGCCTGAAAACATTAAGAAGAATCAGTTGTGTCTCACAAACCATTTTCTGTACTCTCTAAAGTACTTCTCTGGCACCCACAACTGTAGCATCCAAGCACCTCACAACTTTTAATGAATTTATCCTCATGTACCCCTGTGAGGCAGGGCGGGGCTATGAACTGCATTTTAAAGATTAACTGAGGCACAGAGAGGCTAAGGCCCAGATCCTCAGAGATATTTGGGCTCCTATCTTTCACCGATTTCAATGGGAGTTTGGAACCTAAATGCCTTTGAGGATTTGGGCTTAAGCGACTTGCCCAAGATCACACACGATATCTGTGGCAGAGGAGGGAATTGACCCAGGTCTCCCAAGTCTCAGGCTGGCGCCCAACCTACTGTCAGAGGAGTATTTTGTTAAATGAATAAAGTAGAAAAAAAGTCTAAAAGTAAAGGCCACGATTTTCTAAAGCAACTAGTGACTGGGGGAGCCTCAAGTTCAGGGGGTGAACTCGAAGCACCTGGTTTTCAGAGGAAGGGGTGTTTCCTAAGAGCCCCTCCAAAGTTCCCCTCAGGAGCCAGTTTTGCCTGTGCCCTCAACACCAATCTGCCCATCACTGCTTATTAACAACTCTCCTGGGTTTGACTGGGGAGCAAATGAACGCAACACATTTCCTTTCAGAGACAGCTGGCACCTGGCCATGGAAATAAACTGCGGAGTTTTCAAAGCGCTGGCTTAACGCTGCTCTGTACATAAAACAGCGATGAAAATCGCTGTCGCTTGCTTTTTTTTTTTTTTAAAAAAAAGAGAGAGAAAGGAACTACCTGATGCCCTCAAACAAAAGTTTTGAAGGAAACCTGGTCCAGAAACAGTCCTGCTTTGTAATTCGACCGTCTCCTGGCCCCCATCAGGGGACTGTCGGACAAGAACTGCTTTGGTTGACTTGTTCGCGGAGGACTTTGCACAATGCCCCTGGACTGGTTGTGTCCCAAGAGCAGACTTTTATTTCTGAAGGGTTTCCCAGCACATCTAGGGCTGAGACCTTAAGGGCAGGAAGTCTGTTTGTCTCTCTCTTATATAGATCCCTTAGGGGGAAGGGTATAGCCTGCTCAGAACAGGATGGGGTTCTGACAGGAGTCAAGGAGCTATACAATCATAAATAAAATTGCCCTGATTTTCAGAGGCACTGGGCTGTTGTAACACCCATGGCAATCAGCAGGCGCTGCAGGTACTCAGAGTAACATTTTCACAAGTACCTAAGTGATTCAGGAGTCACTGAACATCAATGGCACTTAGACTTCTAAGTTGGGCACTTCTGAAAATTTTACCCTTCATCCTCAAAGCCTTTGGAAAACCAAGTCACCTTTCCAGGTTCCTCAATATGGATTTAGGTAACTAACTTTAGGAACGGAATTTTGAAAATACTGGCATAGAGATTTAGTCTCGAACAGCACCTGCTGTGGGCTGGCGCACAGAAATTATGCCCCTAAATTTGCAAGGGACAAGTTTCACCCCAGAGGTAGCTGCATTTCAGTGGCGGGAGGAGTGATTTCTCTGTGTGTGTGTGTTAAAGATGTGCCCAAACCGCACAGTTCAGATTGGACCCAAGCTTTCTTTAAATGTGGAATTGTTCATATCAGTATTTTTGTTATAGGCCCATCGCTAATGCATAGCGTGAGTCTATGTACAGTGTGTAAAGTCCTTTGGGTGTCTTTGGCAGGAAAGGTGCTCCATGTCAATATAAGATACTCTTATTGTGATATGCCAATTTTGTTAAGAACCCCCTTGTAAACTTTCCTTAAAGTTTTACTGACAGAGCCCTCTGGACATATGACACCAGAAAGGAGCCAACTAACATCTGCATGGGGAACTTGTACTCTGGGAAAATATTGAGACCTATAACAACCAGGAAACAGCACACGGGTCTCCTGAGCGTGGTTTAATAAGAGGGGGGATACAGCACATGTCTCCAGTATCGCTCATGTTCCCTGTACTCCCATGTTAATGCCGGCCCGCTAGCAATTGGGTGATTGCAGACAGGGGTGGAAGAGGAGCAGTGGGGCAACTGCTTATGTTGTCATGCTCAGAGCTGCAGTAACAGCAGGCTAATCGTATCTCAAATACTAGCAAGCAACAGCTGATGGAAAATCTAAGAGTCAGTTCTCTAGCAGAAAGACTCCAGTTCTGTCTGCTGTACCCAGGTACTCCAAAGCCCCCCACCACTACAGGACACGAACATGACAGAAATAGTCATGAATGTGTCCTCAGAACACCACCACGAGGCAGGAAAGTAGTTTCACCCCCTTTAGACAGATGGGGGAACTGAGGCACACAAAGGTGGAGTGGCTTGACACTGGACAGTGACAGAGGCATGCCTCAGGTCTGCCAGCTGCCAGTCCAGTAGGTAGCATGATTTCTGGCTGGCAGTGGGGAGTTTTGCTATTGCTTCCAATATAGCCAAGATTTCACCCACAGGAGTCCTGGCTCCACAGTCTCCTACTCTAACAACTAGACCACATGGGTTGTCTTTTCCTTTGGCTTCATTACCGATATTTATCTTTCTGCTATCCTTAAAGAGGCGTGTTTCGCCTACATTGACTCTGCCAATCCCCCTGCCATAGAGAAAACTACCGCCTTACGCTGCGGATGTAAGGGGACGTCTACACTGGAAAAAAGGTGTGTTCTAGGGTGACCAGATGTCCCGATTTTATATGGACAGTCCCGTTTTTTGCATCTTTTTCTTACATAGGCTCCTATTACCTCCCACCCAGTGTCCCGATTTTTCACATTTGCTGTCTGGTCACCCTAGTGTGTTCTTAACCTGGGTGTAACTCAGGTTACAATAGCGGTGAAAACACGGCAACTCAACTTTTAACTCCGGTTAGCAGCACAAGTGACAGCCTGTAGGGGAGCCTGGGTTTCAACTCAAGCTGCTAACCTGAGTTAAAAGCCGAGTTTCCATGTCTTCACTGCTCTTTTAACCTGAGTAAGCTAACCTGAGTTAAGAACATCCTTTTTTTTTTTTTTTTTTTTTTTGCAAAGGCTAGACATCCTTTGCACGAAATCACCAATGCAGAGGTCAGTCCTTGCTTCAGGAGGAGGCGGTTGAGAGTAAGGGAGGAGGCCCGGGTGTTTAAAAGATGGACAGATCAAACAGCCAAAGCAGCGAGGAATATTGGACCAGATCCTCAGCAGGTATAAAATAAGTGCAGATCCACTAGCATCAGTCGGATGAAGCCAATTTACACCGCGTGTAGATAAGGCCCGGTATATTTGAAAACCAAAATGCAGGAATGGTAAAACGCTTCATGTTTTCAAACTTTCACCAGTGCCGAAATCCATCTTAAACATTGAAATAATAAGAAGACAAAATTTACCGAGTCTCTGAAGGCCAAACTGCCCAAACCCTTTGCCGCGTACAAAGCCCTGGTATACAAAAGTGCCGCTTGATGACTCAGACGAGACCTGTAATCGTGGAAGCCCAAATAAATCATATTTACAATGGAGTCTCAAAAATTCATCGTCTCTTACTGCAGATGTAACACGACCCTGGTGGTTTGGCCATAAATCTGTTCAAAGCCCAGTGGGCAGCAGAAGCATGGATACATTTACTCACCCAAAGATCAACTTAGCTCGATAGCCAATATTAATATTCATGATGTGCTCGGTTAATATTAGAAGCATGGCCACATACAAATGACACTCTCTCCTGTTCAATGTATATTATTTCAGAGGGTGAAATTCACCCCAGTGCAACATGGGGAGCATAGACGTAATTTCCATTGAAGCCTTATTTTGAACTTCAAGTGCTGTAAAGATCTCATGCTGGCCCTTGGCACAGGGGTGAATTCTAATCTTAGCATCTTCAGCAGCTGACTTCATTGACAAAACCAAGGGTTTGTTCCTTTTGGTCTTGCAGAGCCAACCCAGGTTTGGGTGAATGAGTGGAGTCTGTTCTGCTTTGGCTAGCATCAAAAGAATTGCCAGCTAAAGTTTCAGACTATGGAACATTTATTAGAGGTGAGGAGAGGAGATGCAGAAAGGACCCAGCGTGATTCTCAGATGCCAGATGGAGTCTGTAGCAATGGCAGCTCGAAACATAATCCCGTGACATGTAAGATGCAGGGCCGGCTCCAGGGTTTTGGCCGCCCCAAGCAGCCAAAAGAGAACAAAAACAAACAAAAAAAAAAGCCACGATCACGATCTGCAGTGGCAATTCGGCGGGAGGTCCTTTGCTCCCAGGCGGAGTGAGGGACCATCCGCCGAATTGCCGCCGAATACCTGGATGTGCCGCTCCTCTCCGGAGCGGACGCCCCAAGCACCTGCTTGAGAAGCTGGTGCCTGGAGCCGGCCTTTGTAAGATGAGCGAATTTATCACGGTAACTATTGAGAGAATGGAAGCCCACCATTGATTTTCTCAGTAGTCTTGCTTCCAACTCTACTCTCTAATTGCATGGAATACTGGCATCCGTCTCGCCGGATGCCCCACTGGGTGTCCGGAAGTCCTGCAAAGTGCCTGTTTGTTAGGAGATTCTAGCTGAAGGCACAGAGCGGCACTAAACAACTAACGGTTGAGTCTAACGGAGGAAAAATTTGTGCATAAAACAAGACCAACAAAGTATCCAAACTCTTGTAATGCACCGTTTGCTGCAGCACATGAAGTTTAGTGCTTGGCTCCCAACAGCAGCTTGAGAAGCGCAGCAGCTGGATTTTACCAGAGACTCCACATTAGCCACCTGTTTACGAGCAGAACTTGCTTCGTCTTTGCAATCTCTTCCAAGTTTATGCATAGCATTAATTTAGTTCAATTGCACAGAAAGCTGAAAGCATTAAAAAATAAAACCCCAAAGAACCCAACAACTTGTTCCTGAGGGGGGAAATCTTGTTTGTAATAACTGCCGCACATACTGCAGATAACAGAGATAGCCAGAGCCAAGGCTGCATCTGGTCATGGGGTCAATCAGATGAAGTCTCCTTCTAAGCTCCAGGAGGCACATGTGAAGTTACCAGAGACAAAAGCTGGTGTGGGAAGCCAAGTCCTCAGGGAAAGATTGGCTCTTTTGGATGTTAAACCGAGACATAATGCTGAGTTGGAATTAACCTTCTTGGGTTCTTCTTTTGCGTTATCTGGAGAACATATGGCCATAAGTGATAGCAGAAGGGCTGCTTGTGCAATGTTAATCTAATGCACTGGCAGAGAGCATTGCATCCCCCTTTAGCAGCAGAGGATAACAACCTACTACTGCTACCAGCTAAGTGAGTTACTCTTTCAGCTCAGGTGGCAAAGGTCTGTGCTGTGGTTCTCAAGGTCAGACTTTGCTGATAACCCATGAAGGGGCTGTTACACTAACACACACTGTCACGCAAGAGGGTTGTGTACTTACAGTACACATTTGCACATGTGCCGATATACTTACGTGCCCATCTAAAGCCCATTTATCATTCTTGAACTTGTTAACAAAGATCTCCACCGGTCCTGTTATCTGATAAACCTGGAGAAGTAGGTGCATGTCTTCTCTCTTGTAAATGCCTGGAAAAGAACACAGGGGTTTTACCAATCAGCCATTCTTGGTCTAGCAAACCTGGCAGGTGCCCTATTTCGATATGGAGGTGCGGGGGCTCAGCCAGCGGAACAAATAGTCTGAGATGATAATTTATAGAATAGCTTCTGAGAATTTTTTACTGGAGCCAGAGATGGAGGCACAATAACTGCTTCTTCCCAAAGCAAGAAACAACTCCTGCGCCATATAAAAGTGTCACTGCGAAGCGATAAAACCAAAACAAACCACCACCCCACAGACCTGCCCAGGATAATAAACCATCTGGAGGACGGGAAGAACCTCGCCTGTCAGGGTTTAAGCTTTATAACCAGTTCATTATAGGAAGCACGGAACGGAGGCTAATGAGGCAGGAGGTGTTTATGCCTTTTCACCTCATTTGTATGAACTAACTGTGAATCTGCCACTGCAGAACCAGGCATGGGCTCAGCACTGGCTTTCAGCTGGAATCAGAGCAAACAAAAGTCTGTATCTTATATACAAGCAACTCCAGGTGCAGCAACTCCTCGGTTTCAATCTCTAACGCTATCAAAGAGCGGAGGTTTCAAAGCTCAGCGGTTCTGTCGAAGATCCAGCAGGCAATCAAGATCATTCACAAGACAGAACAACGCTGCTTCAGTTTGGGACTCCAAAGGCCACCGTTTCAGTGCAAGAGTCTGACTGCACCTGCCGCGGTGAGTGTGGATCCATAGACGCCGCCGTGCGAGGTCTCCTTACCTGACACCAGCAGTTCCACGCCACTGTGGTCTATCAAAGTAGCATTGACTTTACTGGTAGTGGGATCGAAGCTGGTGACAGAGAGCATCGCGGGCTGCTTCTTTCCCATGTATTCGTAAGAGCCTTTCCACAGAGAATTCTTTGCAAACACGTCGGCGGGAACTGGAAACAGTAAGAAAGAGGGGTGGGGAGGAAAGAGGGGGTTTTGAGCAGAGCTGAATGAATGCAAGGTATATTCTACCATATTGCTCGATGTCTGATAATATTGTGAACATCCCTTGGGAGGAAAAGAAGACAAAGAACAGGCAGAAAAGAAGACAAAGAACAGGCAGATCCGTAGGAATGAATTTATTTAAAGGTGCAATTTCAGCTGGGTTAAAAATGTATTTAAAAAAAGTCTAATATGAATAGAAAATTGTTTGTCATGTTTGGAAACTCGGATGCACAAAGATCTCCCTAAACACATGAGAAACACAAAACGTAACAGACTAGAAACTAAAGGGAAACTGATCAGTCTGGTTTCCTTGTTCAAGTGGGGAAAGGGTAAACAGGAAACAAGCAGTACAAAATGTCAAAAGTATCGATAATATTTGTATTAGAGTACTGCACAGAGACCCTGGCTGTGTTTGAGGACTCATCATGCGAGGAGCTGTATATACACATAGTAGGAGACAGACACAGATTTTTAAAGGTACTTATGTGGTGCTGTGCTCAGGATTAGAAAGCCTAAGTGATTTATGAGCCTAACTTTCATTTTCCTCTAAAGCCCATTGACTGTCAAAGAGATTTTGTCTCCTAAATGCTAAATTTCTTTTGAAAATGAGATTGAGACTCCTAAATTAGTTAAGTGTTGCAATGCTGAGCAGAGAAACGCTGGAGTACCTTTAAAAATCTGGGCCACAGTGTATTAGCCAAAGAAATTACAATTTAAAGACAGACAAAAGGCAGGAGAAAGGAAATGTTATTATGCCCATTTTACAGATTGGGAACAGAGGCACAGAGCAGTTTAAGTGACTTTGGTCCAAGTCACACAGAAAGCCTAAGGCAGAGGTGGGAATTAAACCCAGGAGTCCTGAGTGTTACGCCAGGGCCTTAATCACAAGACCATCCTTCCTCTAAAAAGTACTTTTGATTTTTGAAGTTCTCTCCCAAAGGTCTCGTAAAAACTTGAAAAAAAAATTGTGAAAAAATGTGTAATATTTTAAAAAGATTATTGCAATTTGTTTTTTGAAAAATTTAGAATCTCCCCCTCCTCCTCCTTTCCCCCACCCCTTTTTTTTTTGCCAAGGAGCATGAAAGGAAAAGCAAAACTGCCACGCTGATCCATATTATTTTTCATAGAGTTTAAGGCCAGACCGGATCATTTAATCATTTAGTCTCATCTCCTGTACACAGGGACATTCAATTTCACCCAGATACCCCTATACTAACACAAAAGATTTCCATTAGACTAAAACATTTCACTCCTTGGGAGCCTAACATGTGTGCCTGAGAGAGTAAACAGGAGAGATGAATGACCGAGGCCCCTGCAACTTCTCCAATTTTTGAAAACTTATGGAGTTTAATTTGTCCTTTTGCCCCTCTGTCTGTAACTTGTCCAGTGTTGAGGAAGTTTTGAAAAGTGGCAAAAGGAAAATGAAAAGAAAAACAAAGTGAGAAAACCCCCAAGCCCTGGTTCATTCTATTGTTTTCGGCAGCAGAAAGGAATAAAGGAAAAAAGGAGGAGAGAGATGGGAATAAAAAACAAACTCTGACCTTTTGAAATGTCCAGTTTTGACAAAACACTGGAAAATAAAAAATAACCCCACCCCAAACAACACAGCTGTTCTGGTAAGTTTTCTTTATGAAAAAACAATTTTTCATTAAAAAGTTTCTGAATCAAAAATTCTGACCAGTTCTAGTCCGAGGAGACATACAGGGTTGAGATTTTCAAAGGAGCCAAAGAGAAATTCAATAGGAGATAGGTGCCTAACTCCCTTGGGCTGTGATTCTCACAGATGTCTAAGTGTGGCGCTACCATGGAACCCAGTGGCTAGGGGACTCTGGGTGTTTCCACCAGCCCTGTGGTTTAAAGGACTGCGGGGAACAATCGAAAAGCTATTTGTTAGCCTTCCGATCAATTTGATAACAGGAAAAGGCAGGGGAGCTGTAGATTGCTCCTTGCCACCTTCTATTTCTGCGTTAAGACTAAATATCAATGCTTCCGACAGAATAAATAACCAGGCTACAGTACCTGACACTTTAGCAAGGGGTGGATCCCTGGCAGTGCCAACCGGTCTTCCGCTTGGTCGTATATCAGCTGAAAAGAATGGGCAAAACCGCAGCAAATTAATATTACAGGATGCTGAAGTATGGTTTAATCCCTTCCCTTGTGGCAACGCATGATGGATGTGTGGGAGTCGCTTCACACTCGTTTCCCAGCGCTCAGATATTTGTGACAGCTCAGAAAGGAGCAGCAAGAGGAGATAAACATTGAGCTAACATTTCTCATGCCCACAGTGTGCATGCTCACCCCCAGTAACTGGCACCCCCAACCCCCCCCCCCCCCCCAAACAGCCCGTTGGTAGCTGGAATAGCCCTGGGATCTGGAATTCCCCTCCTATCCATCTGCCTCTCAGTGAGGAGTCGGTTTCTGTTGGGACTTTAACTAGGGTTCTTCAGAGCCAAATGCCACTGCAGGTAAAACAGAGAATCTCCTTCAGCTGCTAGCCCTGGTGTCTATGCGCCTGAGTCATCTGGCACTGAAGCCGATGACAGTGTTTTCCTTGACATCACAAGTTGGATCAGGCTTTATACATTTATATAAGACCTGCAGTCACAAAACAAGAAGACCATTGCCAGCTTCTCTCAGATGTATCCGGAGACAGCAGATTCCCCTTGGATCACAACTCCTCATCGTTGTAGCGATGGGATGGGCTTCAAGACACAACCCAAGCCAATCGGTCCCTTCTCTCCCTGCGGGCTCAGGTCTCTTACCAAGGCAAATGGGCGGTTTCCCTGTCCAGCTGCCATCCGCTTTGCAGGTTCTGTGTTCGGATCCTCCCGTGAGATAGTACCCACTCTGGCAGGAGTAGATCAAGGTGTAGCCCAAGGAGGGCAAGTCTAGGGCACCTACATTAGCATGGGATGGGGTCTCTGGCTGTTTGCAGTGATGAGCTGAAAAAACAGAAAGGGCGGAGATGAGAAGACCTGCCAGTGGGAGCTTTGCCATTGACTTCAGTGCAGTCAGGATTTAACCCAAGGGAGTTTTGTCCTGCTTAAAACTCTCTGAAGCCCTTCCATGAAGATGTCAAGGTTGGGCATTTCACAGATACAGGGAATTCAACAGGCCAAAGACGCCTGCCTCAATAGTTGGACACTCATTTCTTTGAACGCAGAGCACCACTTTCAGCAGGTCCCCTGCATCAGAGCCTGTGCGCTCCCAAACACTTCTGCAAACGGTATCAGTGAACAGCAGGATTCCTCTGGGAATGCTCAGAAGTGCACATCTATGGGCAGAAAAAGCCACACTGCCGGGTTTCAGGTTCACTCTCTGATCCTACCTGATCAGTTTATGAGTCAACCCATGAGCTTCCCAGTTAACGGTACCTCCAATTCTAGCAAGGATTTGAGAGCTGAGCCCTGTTCATCCCACACTTCTTACGTCCCCCTCAGTGACAAAGATCCCCAAATCGGAACTGTGCTGAAGAGACCCTTGCCGATGCACGAGGCAGAATAGAATTCAGCTCATTCTCCCACCGCTTTGCAAGACCTTGCACCTTGAAGTCAGCAGGCACACGAGTGAATACATGGGGCAAGAAGGGGCCGTTTTTACATAGTCCCCTATCGGAACCTAACTATGCTTGAAAAAAAGCCAAGAAAGAAAATAATCTAATCTCCCCCATGCCTCCTCTGGCCGTAGATCCAGCATCGTGTCATCATGTTAACATGCAGATAGAAAATGGCCTGAAGGCAAATTCTGCTTTAATCTTGAGCTACTTTTGCAGAAGAACATCGAACCCTGCTAAGGCTGTGATCGTATCAGTGGTTCTACACGGTGGCTGAGTGATGGATTCTCTCCTTATTTTGCCTCTGTTCCAAGGATCCCTATTGACTGGCCTTCTAACTAAGAATTTCTACCTACCTGTCGGCAGAATCACAGGGTCAAATCTTCAGAGGTGCTGAATACCTGTGTTCCCACGGTTACTCAGAATCTTTCAGGGTTTGGCCCTTAGATATGAGAAATCTATGATATCTGTGTGTGTGTGTGTGTGAGATTTACTACTCTATGCAGTCCTGTTGTTAATCATACCACCAGCTTCCTTGGGGGGGGGGGAAGTGTTACTAAACACACCTAATAATCTCATTGCTAGGAAGCTTTCCCCAAACCTCCCTCTGATTCTCCCTTTCTGTGGATCTCAAAGCACTTTATAAACATGAATGAAGCCTCAACAGCCCTTGTGTGGTGACTATTATTGTTGTTATAATCTATATTTTACAGATGGGGAAACAAAGACAGAGAAATGACTAGCCTGAAGTCACACATGCCCTGTGCAAATCAGTAGATGATAATTCAGCTGTCAGTAAATTAGAGTAACTGCACCTAATTCTACTCCTGTAGATTGCACTGACAGATGAAGCTTCGAGAAGAACTGCTAGATGGCAACTCAGTATTTCTCCCTGTTATAAGCAAGCAACAGAAACAGTTTTGCTTCAACTCTCTTAAAAGCGGCAACTAACTGCCACTCGCACCCATCGCTGCTTCTTCATACTCAGTCCAGCAGCAAGGGAGGGGAGTTTGTAAGCTAAGGAGAAACACCGCTCTCTGGCAGGGCGAAGCAGCCACACAACAGCACACAATTGCATCTTTCTCCTCCGATTCTCCATGTTAGGAATTGTAACGGCTGATGCCGAATTAAGCTACGTCAGGTTGGCACACCTTGCTCTAACGACAATAAACATCTGAAATAACCTGCTGAAGAAGGCCAAGAACACAGTCAAGAGAATTCTAGGAGCAAGGGAGTGGGAGAACAAGACCTTGGGATTAAAGGGAACTGGACTATGAATGACATTTTCCTGTTTCTTAAAGGGCCCGATCCAGCACCTGTTGGGAATTTTTCCATGGATGTCCATGGCAGCGGGATCAGCTCAAAGCAATTTATGGCTTTGAGTAAGTCCCCTGGTCTGAAATTACATTCAGTGTGAGGCCAGGTGTTTGAAGGTGTTCACACACCACGGTAAGGAAAATAGCGTAATGATCTGAGTAGAACAGAATGGCACAAAATCCCAATCTACATTTGGTAGGAGATGCCCCATCCCCACCTGCAGCTCAAAGGAGGAGGAATAAGGTTCTCCATACCACAAATTGCCAAACCCTACCCCGCCGAAGGACCTGCTTTCACGTGACCCTGATTGCTTCCCTTTGCAGTTAAGGGGGGCCCATGCTTACAGTGGGGCATCTCAACATCTTCAGAGCTCAGAGAAAGAGACATCTGCATTAAAGTCACATGTCCCCAACCATATGGCAATGCCCGCCAGTACCACACGAAGCGTGTGTCTTCACGGCAAGTAAAAGCTGGGTTCTAAACCTGCGTGAGTTAACTCGGGTTAAAACAGCAGTGAAGACTCGGCATTTTGGCTTTTGACTGGGGTTAGCAACTTGAGTTCAACTCCAGACTCCCCAGTAGGCTTGAACTGAAGCTGCTAACCTGAATTCAGAGATGAGCTGCTGGGACTTCAGTGCCGTTTTAACCTGAGTTAAGAACACACTTTTTTTTTTTTTTTTTTTTGCAGTCAAGACATCCCCCTCAGCAGGTTTAGTTCTTGCAGCTTGTGTAGCTTTTCAGTCGACATTGGGCCAATACAGAGTTATTAATTAAATGTATGTAGTACCTGCACTTACAGAATTACATTAACTGGATACGATCATGGTAATAAGTCACCCCAGAAGGGGAAGGGAGAAGAATTCTAATATTTCTGATGAGGCGCTAGATGCCATGATACCAAATTAGAGCTCAATACATTGAATTAAATTCCGCCCTATATAAGGAGAGCTGAATGAGATAACTACAATTTATTCAAGATCTACAGAAACATCATCCCACTGAAGCGGTCCTCTGGCTGAAGAGTATTACTTGGTCCCTCCAGCCTGAAAACTGGCTGTGCTCATCTGCTGTATCCATGACACCAGAGAAGTGGTCTGCGGTTTTGCAACAGAGAGTCAGAACATATGATATTTCAGTGGCCTCTGCCCTCTAACGCAGAACAGCCGAAGTTTCACTGTGTAAAGCACATGGCCAAAGGAGTTTGTTGCATAGACAAAGCTTCCCTGTGACACTTACGAACACAATCGGGCTGTACTCCGCTCCACGTCAGGTTGGGGAGGCACGTTCTAGTGGTCGAGCCTTGGAGCAGGTATCCTTTCTGACACCTGAAGAACATGATGCTTCCCACCTATCACAACAAAAGATAAAGAGCCGGATTGTCCAGTGTAACCAACCAGTTGACACACACTGTGTTCTACGCCAATCCCAGAGTGTTCAGAGCGCTTGGAAAAAACCTCTGCATGAAGTGGGCACAGTGCTGCTTCATTCATAGAGGCGAGTGTGGCTTTATTGTCATACAATTCCCCTCAAATTAGCAGCAGCACAAGTGATTTAACTGATCGACATTTTTCAAAATGTTGATTACAATATTCATCAAAATTGTGTCCATAAAAAAATTCAGGAATAAAATTTCATTAAAATGTTTAGTCAACGTTTCACCTACTCTGGTGTTATTTATTATAGTAGCACTTAGAGGCCCGGGTCAAGATGAGGGCCCCATTATGCTAGGTGAAGTACAAACGCACAAGAAGATATATGGTCCTTGCCTTAAGGAACAATGTTTATTTTTCTTATGATAAATGTTTAAAGGGACATTCAAAATAAATAATGATAATAGGAAACATCCCTTACTTACATTATCGATGCCACCTTGGCTTATGGACACTGAAAAGGATTTTAAAAATTTAATTTACTTTTCATCAGTATTATTTATTTTTCACACTTTGTTCTACTGGGACAGCAGAGCCAGACTAGTCAGTTTCAGGTCCTGTTTTCATAGGCTGCTAGCATGATGCTATTTCTTTTGGGATTCCATCATTGCAAGCAAATGTTTCCTTTTAAAAATAGAATAGATTAAAAATAAAAAAAATTGTGAAAGCACTTTTCACTTCTTAATTCTATATAAACTCTGCTCTTTTTTAGTTTGGTTTTTGCTGTTGGTGGGTTTTTGTTGTTGAAACATTTTGATCATTAAAGAAACTCCCACAACTAACAAACTATCAGAAACATTATTTCAGATTTTTCCATGGAAGTTCAAGATACATAGTGGGGTGTAATTCTAGCCCCCTCTTAAATCAAATGGGCATTTTGCCAGGACGTCCCCCATGATCACAGGGATTAGGAGGAAATGACTGATTGAGGTTTACACACCTTTCTGAATCCAATTATCACAACTTCCTGGCATTTGCATGGGTAGGTGCTTACCAATCTTTTTTGCAGGCTAAACATTCAAAGCCAGCTGGAAATTTGGTACATTTGATGATCTTATCCACCTCTCACAAGGGCAGAAGTAACATAAGATTTTCCCCTGCACTTTCTCCCACCTCCTCATCAGCCAATCAACAAACATTCTGATTTTGTGATGTTTCACCATGTGCAGGCTCTCGTGGGTTTCTGCCTGGCAGATGATGACTGGCTCTCCTTAACACAGCCCAAGAGCGCAGTCTCATCCACAGCATGGGTACCAGCGCGGCGCAGATCTCTTGCCAACACCACTTACCAAAAAAATCACACTTGCGGCATCCCCGTATTAATGAGGACCTAGAATTAACACACTAAACCCCTGGATCAAGGTAACAAATTAGCACCTTTACTTAAAAATCCACTTTCGGAGGATAAACCCTCCTCATGCCCCACCCTAGCATGTAAGGTGTCTTGTGTAAGACACAGGATGGGAATGCACAGGTGGAACATGGAGGGGATCTCTCCATGACATTACATTGATTTCTTCCCCCATCAAGCCTGAGATTAGGAAAGCCACTTAAATGATTTGGATTTAAAAGTAATGGAAACGGGACATGCAATGCTAATACTAATTCCACTAATAATAAATCTTAGTTAGCAACGTAATTAACAGCATAAATCTAATACTTAAATACACTGAAGGGTCGCTGTGGAATCACTGCACACTCTGGCAACAGCCCATATGCATGAAATCTAATTGAGGTCCCAGGGACTTCTCGAGCAAGTCAGTGCTAACCGACAACAGTACAGGTTGCACAGTCTACGCAACTTGTGCTTGTGTAATGGATTAAGAGACATGGGGATAAAATGGTAATTACATTACCTGATAACCTTGGGAATTGTTCTGCATTCCAAAGAGAGGCACACCAGGGTCAGCACATGTAGTGAGAGTTGGATCTTAAATAGAAAAAAAACGAACAAGCCATATTAAAAGGACTCAGACACTGAGGGTGTTAGTGAAATCCATTTCAGAGCTATGCATCCTCCCTGCTCGCTCTACAGCTGTTTCACTTTCCTTTTCACGTGGGACTTATGTATTTTGCAACAGAACTAATATGGACCATTAGAGAGAATTAAACAGCTACTTCTGTCTCTTAGCTTGGGGTGGGTCCAACACAGGGTAACAGGGAAGCACTGCATCCCTCGGGGGAAAATAAACAAGACAAAAATCCACCAGCGGTGTATAGTTCCCTCCTTTTACAGTTCTGCACACCATTCACAGCAGTTAATTTAATACATGATTAGACCTGGGATCCATGCAAGAGCAGGTACTGTGGCATCCCAGGCTGGCCTGGGCGCATTCCAATAGCACGCACCAAAGCTGCAGCAGGAGTTCCTAATTCAACTGGCCGTAGTTGAGGAAAGTGCAAGAGTGGTTGGAAAAAAATTAGTAACTTAAAACAGGAACCTTTTTTTTTTTTTTTGGTAAAAAACCTCTTCCAAAAAATCCCATTTTTCAACCACCTCTAGAGAGTGTCTTTAAGCCCACGGGTAAGCAGGACCCAACCCACAACCTTAATTTAGAGACACGGACAGTTTCCCCCAGCTGCACCTGGCACCACAGAATGTCTAACAGACTGCTCCATTATCATTGTCTGGGTGGGAGATACAAGCATTTGTAAAGGCACATTGGTAATGTCTCCCCCATCTGGGCATTTCAGGAGACATTTCAGGGCAAACAAAACCCTTTCCCTGGCCATTCCGACGATGCCGAGATGTTGTCACTTTGCGCACTGACGTGCAGCCTCTTGGTTTATTGGTCATTTTCTCTCTATCAACAGGGTTGTTTAATCTCATTTTCTAATGCTCCAGGCAGGGTTTACACAGGGAATAATAAAGTGGCTTAATTCCAAATTCCATGCACAGCCCTGGAATAGCTGGATTCTGCTACAATAATCTGCAGTGAAACAGGTCCTGGTCTTGACACGTAGGCCCCATCTGTGCTATAGTTATTATGATATTGGGTCACCTATATGCAATGCAGTTGTGTTCTGACGTGACCTTTTGGTTTTGGCCTACGAGAGGCACTAGATCCCTTTATATCTTCTCTGCCTCTCTGCGGTCGACAAGCAATGTTATGAAAGTTGTTCAGTGTGGTTTTCCATCAGGATTCTGCTCGGCTGCCTCTGTCACCAAACACTCATCTCATAACCCTGCTATTTCACGGTGATTGATGGTGACTGGAGATGTTAATGCATCTCAGATATATAATCTCTCTTTATGCCTAGTTTGGTCTCAATCCATCAGAAGATGGATACATGCAAGTCAGAAATACCTGCCATTGTCATTACAGCATATATCACTTTCTTCTTCCAGTGCGTAGACAAGAGCTGTGAATCAGTTGAATGAAAGCAGAAATGTATCAAGTTTGTCCTCAAGTTCCAAACTGATCAAAGAAGCTGTAATCCCTGCCTGATAGGTAGCAGCAGCAAGATTGACTGGGAGACGAAAAAACAAACCAACCCCAAACCAACCAAACACACAAGCAAAGATACTGAGGATGGACAGTCCCCTGCTGGATCCATTGGGGACGCAGCACTGGCTGACAAAGTGCTAGTTCCTTGCAAACTCTGTGAGCTTTTGTGAACCTATGACAGGCCAGAGTGAAGCTGAAAAGCCCCGCTCCTGCCATGGGATGAGAATGAGCGAAACGTTTGGAACAGGAGGAGCAGCTCTGAATAAGACTCTGCCCAGCAATGGGCTGAGAACAGCTGATATGGATGGATCAGTAGGTGACCTGGGTGTAAAATCAGCTGTGGGCAATGTACATGGGCATTGCATTCAGGCCTTGAGTCGGGCTCAGCAGGAATAGGCAGTGCACAGATGTTTAAACACTAGCCAGAGCCGTGTGCACTGCGCAGAGGTAAGTCACAAGCTCCCTGGGTGCTGGGTCCCTCGCGTGCAAGAGCGCAGGATAAAAACAGGGGTTGTGATTGCGACATTAGCAATGCTAGCACTAACGGGGGCTCAGACCACTTGGCGAGGTCCTGGTATAAATGCACAGAACAGGCAGATGTCAGCAGACAATGGGAGGGCATGCAGACTCTCCACAACGCCGGATCGGGCTCTCCCGTGGCCAGGATCCTGTTCCTCACCCCTGATTACACTGAGCTGCTAGGTGAAGCACTCTGCACCACACTGAGCAGGATCAAACCTTCTCTGGTAACTCTCTCCCTAAGCTAAAAAGAGACTCAAATGAATCGGATGTATCCGGACACAGGAAACACACAGTGCGAAAAGCCCTCACAATCAAACACACAGCAGGAGCAGAGATCACTCCCTCTCCTCCTGGCGGCTAAGGGGAAAAGGGCACAGCAATGCTGTAACTAACAGGCCCGTTGTTTTATTCCTTATGACCTGACTAATCAGCCTCTCCATCCAGCATCCTTACGTGCTTCCCTGAGCTCTCCGCAGGTCCTTGGGAACCGCACTGAGTCAGTAAACAAGGGATACAAAGTGCAGCCGGTCTGGGGCTGCAACACACAAGCTAATTCATTTCACTTATTCAGCTCTGCTGAGCTTTTGTCATTTATCACCGGTGCAGTTTCCATGGCATCTGATGGAGGCCCCCCAGATAAATCAGAGTGTCTAAACTCACTAACTAACTAACTAAAATGAAGTCCCATCCCACAGATGAGGTGGAGGCTGACGGATCACGCCAGGTGAGGTGTATTAAATCCGGGTCTCCGGGCTGTATTTTGGGGACCTGAGAGCCCAGCCATCTAACGAACCTCGAGATCGGATGGGATCTGAATAAATAATACTTTTTTATCGTCTGCCTGGACTGGAAATAGACATGCTGGATCAAGATTTTCACCGGCAGACAAGTTTTTTCCCTTCCTGTGATTTGTACGAGGGAGACAAATTTGAAGGAGGAAAATAAATTTCGTTGGCAATATAAACGACTGTGTTATTGCGTCCTTTAATGCTACACTCTTCCAGAGGTGTGGATGCCACAGCCTGAGCGTATATTACAGGGCCCTGAATAAGGACTCGTGGAGAAGTGATGAAACATTGAAGGCGAACCTAGCTGTGGTAGTTAAATGCCAAGATGCTCCGGTGACTGGTGCTACATGCCTAGCTAATGGTACATGTATACTTGGCTAACTTGCTAGATTAAAGATCATGAATGGTAGAATGAAATCTGATTAGTACTTCCTCATCACACCGTCCCACATATGAGAACAAGGATGCGACTGATGGCAGGTAAATTTAGAACAATGCAGCTTCTTTGCTCCTGGTGCCCGGATAATAAGGTGATGGTGGCATTAGAAATGGATAGTTAGATGGACAAGTTAGAGGGATAGACGGCATGTCATCAGCCCATGGAATTCATTGCCACAGAGGCCTGAGTCAGCTACTGAAGCTAGAAAGAGATGAGAATGATCTGACTACTACTGATTATGTACTGCCCTGAGCTTTCGTGGGGCCTTGGAAACCACTGGGAAGTGACAGACAAGGGATTTGTTAGGGATATGGGGATTTGTATCCAAGTCAGCAGCTCAACTCCACAGCTACGCACAGTAACTCGCATGGTTCTGTATTCTATGGACAGCACCTGTACCTTTCCAGAGGTCTCCTGTTCTGCTGGGAGCAGCTGCCATTTTGGGTCCCATTCAAATGCAGCATGTTACAGAGGACACACACGCTGCACTTTACTTTGTTCCATCAGGAGCTCCTGTGACAAACTGGCCCTGGTTGTGGATGCGGAGAACTTCTGGAAACGTGGCCCCGGGTCCCATCAGCAAAAATCTCCCACAGGTTCCAGGGACTGGGACTTTGCCATGAAATATGGATCGCCGGTGGGGATGGCCAATAGGCAGAGCCAGCATCTGGAGCTGGGAAGCTTGCAAGTGAGGTGAGCCCACACCCAGATCTGTTCTGAGATTTAATGGGGAGGAGGATCTGACAAGTTAGCAGAAGGAAGGTGAATTTGCCATGTGCTGGTCTTCTCTGCAGAAGAAGATCTTCCTCCAGCTCTAACCACAGGGGACAGGGCCAAGTAAGTAAGTGAAAGGGGTAGGAGAAATTGGGGACGAGAGACTGAGTAGATTGACGGGGGAAGGGACAAGTGAAGCTTTGGAATGCTCCCTTACCTATACAGCTGGGCTGGGTTCCACTCCACGTCCCATCAGACTGACAGAACCGCCGAGCTGAGCCCACCAGCACCAGTGGGGACAGGCAGGAGAATGAAACAGATGAGCGGTAAGTGAATCCTCTGTCTTCTCTCCTGCCTTGAGCTGGTGTCCCGGGGTCACCACAGAACACAGCTAGAAAAGCCAAAGGGTAGTCAGAGGATAGCGACGAATCTCCGTAAGGGCAAATAGTGTTAATGGGTTAAAGACAATTCTATTAATGGCCAAAACCTCCCAACCCCGGCTTTCAAGCGCTGCGATGGCTCAGGAAATTACTAGTGGCAGAAGGTGCGCTGGCTGCTTTCGGCTCACTTCTGTCTTTTTGTCAATTACTGTTTAATTAACTTTCACTTTCCAACATCTCCCGGCAGGGAGGAGGAACAGACGGTTTGGATCCTTTTTTTATTGGTCTTTTTTCTGCACAATGGTGTGCTTAACTTTGACTGTATCTTTAATTGCACAAGGTCAAATTGCCACGCGGCGCCGTGTCAGACGTAAAGCCTGTTAATTATATAATAGCCGGGGAAAGGTGTAAGGAATGCGGTTGGGTCTTTGTGCTGTTTAAGATGAAAATGGCTATTGTGAAGCTGCCAAATACTCAAAGCTAAACTCCGGCTTTATCATTCTGAGCTGTTTCACTAATCTGTATTGTATCACGCACGCAGGTTTTCATCCAGCCACAGGGCCCTGCCTTTGCTCCACGTTCCAAGGCTTGCTGGAACGCTACGGGGCTCTTTTCATGTAAGGCCTTCGCAAGCCGCAGGGGCCAGAATTTCAGAAGAGCTCAGCTCCAACGGAGGCACTTAAATCGGGGCCAGACCTTCAGAAGTGCACAGCGCATCGGGTGCCTGGCGGGTATTAGGGGTCTTTTGAAAATCTGGCCCCCATTTTGCATGCTAAGCGCTTGGAAAGCTGGGTCCTGATCGATTATCTTCACACCACTCCTCTAAGGTGGCGATGAGTGTCTCCATGTTACAGAAGGGGAAACTGAGGCACACAGCAGTTGGGTAACTTGCAGAGCAAGCGGGTGGCAGGGATGGGGAGAGCACCCAAAACTCCTGGCCCTATCATTCATCGCACCACACTTCTTCCTTTTCGCCAGCATGCTGCCATCCACCTCTGTCCCGATGGGGTGACGCCCTTGCCTCACTGAAGTCAGTGGTAAAATTCCCATTGATCTCAGTGGGGTCAGGATTTTGCCTGGGGTCAAGAATCACTGGAGTTAGGTCCCCAAACCCATATGAATGTTTAATGCCCTACAGGGGAAGTCCTTGTCTTGTAAGGATGGGACAAGGATTCCCCCCTGAGGGACAGACATAGCTGTGAGAGATTGGGGGGGTCTCAAGCCTGGGTCCCCAAACAGTCCTCAGACCACAGCCACCACCCAGCAGCTCATAGGTACTAACAGGGAGTGTGGGCTGGTGGACCCTACCTAGGTCACCTTAGGCACCGCCCACAAAGCTCCCACTTGGAGAACACATCTGGCCTCTTTGATCGGCTCAGACTCACTATTTAAGTCAGAAGGAGGCACAGCAAGTTGTCTGAGTAACTATTTGAATCCCTGGCTGGTTGCAACATTGAACCCCTGCCTTCTTGTCAGACTCCTGAGACCTGCCTTGTTCCTGATTCCTGACTTCCTGTCATGTTCCTGCCCTACTTCCTTGTTCCAAATCCCTGCCTTCTACAGCACATCCCCGGCTACTGATTCCAGCTCCAATCCTTGGCTTGGTTCTTGACTCTGCCTCTGACCTCCTGTTCCTGGTGTCAGGCTCCTGCTCTCACCACTAGGTCTGACCACCCATTTCCTGATCTATGGCCATAGCTAATTCCCATTATTTGAGAAACAATGTATAAAATCCCACCATGAATTTCATCTCCCATCAGGCACACCTTTAATGGACGGTATTAACAACTGGGTCACTATCCCTGATATCTCCTCCCAAGGTGCAATTCACCCTTATGCACCAGGCAATTTTCAGACCAGCAGCCAAGGTTATGCTTTACCAAAAAGTGTTTTGCCTTTAATTCAAAATATTTCCTGCTACTGTGGGTGCATGCATGAGCCATGATGCTATCTGACTAATCAATAAGTCAATCACTAATTGTGTATGGGTGGGAAGAAACTTCTCCCATGGGCAGGTTATGCCATAATTGTCCATTACGGAGATTTCATACTTTGCTCTCAAACGTCTGGTACTAGCCAATGCTCGAGAGAAGATACTAGTTTGGACAGACCATTAATTGGATCAAGAAAGACTTATCCTTTGGAGGTGGTGGGACACAAGGGTTTGGAGTTTAAGGCTAGTGCTCCATCCCCTTTGCACGTGAATACACATGGATGTCTGCTTACGAAAACACTGCGGCAGTTCTCCAGTCCATGTCCCATTCCCTTCACAAGTCAGGACGGCAGGTAGCGAGAGCTGGTATCCTTCCAGGCAGCCATAACTCACGCTTGAACCCCAGCTGAAATCTGAGCCCATGACTTTCCCGTTGGGGATGACTTGTGGGGATTTACAGGTGATAGCTGAGCAGCAAACAAAAAGCATATTCAGGTCTAATGACTTCTCAGCGTAGTTATTTCCATTAACAAACAAATCCACATAGGATCAAAGTTACTTTCTGTGAACTGAATGCATCACAGGGAATTTAGCTAGAGGGGGTCTGTGCACACTTTCTGTTATATGCATGTGTGTTTGTGTATCCTGGGATTTTTTTCTTTGAGTTTTAGGGTCAACCAAATCCCAAACCTCGCAGTCAGATCAGCAGGCTTTTGCTAGCTTCCACCGAAGATTATGAATCTGATCCCAGCTTAGTGGGAACATCCCCCCAGGTACTCCAGAAGTTTCACAGATTTTGGAAAACCTAGACAAGTTTCAAGTTAGCGATTAACTCAACAACTCGGTTGAATTTTGCCTGGTTGGAAAGTTTTATAGTACTCTGCTTTCAAGCGTATATGAGCACGGGGCCAGATTCTCAGCTGGTGGTGTAAATCAACGTAGCTCCCAAGTGAGAATCTAGCCACATTGTGTCTTGCTCTTGCTACATTAGCTCAAAGTGGCAAGAAGAAAAAAGGAGGAAGTGTTGATCTTCACAGCCTTGCAGGGGAGTGAAGTATTTAGGGAAGATCCCAAGTGACCTGCATTTCTGACAGGTGGACCTTAAGAACTTTGCAGGCTGAGATCAGACAAGCATCCAGATGCTGCTTCACATTTTGTCAGTACCCCTGGGTCAGCAAAACACTGACAAAGAAATCAGCCTCTCTTGCAAGATGCCCAGTGCTTCCGCATTCTGATCAGAGAAGCAGAGGCAACCACAGCTCTGAAAAATAATACAAGCAGGGATGTAGAAAAGCTTTCCAGACCTTTTGGGAGGCCGAAGAAAATGCTTCATTCAGGTTTGATTTGAGTTTGGGGTGAAGACTTGCATATTTATGCAAAGTGCTTCATCCATTCATAATGAGGGAGATTGAAATCTCTTTTACAATGTTGTAAATCCCCAATAATGCCACTGAAGTCAATGGATGTACTCCAGAGTTACACTGGTGCAAATGGGATCAGAATCTGACCCTTAGAGGCTACCCCAGTTTGGAGAAAGCTCTGCTTTAGAGGGCACTTGTTGTCCGTGTTTGATTTCAAATAAAATGTGGCTTTCGTATATACATACTTTTTATTTTTAAATGGACACATTTGATCTTTAAGAGGGGCCATCGGTTCTCCAACTCTCCCTTTTGAACCATGACATGTCCAAAAGGAAGCCAGGCTGGTTCTGAGGTTTGTTAAGAATGGTTTGCATTAGCTCTACCATCACACACTGTTGTGTTGATCGAAAGCTGTTGCATCGCAGATTTAGGCTGGGATTGTCAAAGGAACTCAAGGGGGTTGGGTGTGGTTAGCGCTCAGCTCTGTGCAATACCAAGGTGGAGAAAGTGACTCAAGACAGAGTGAAAAATCATTAAACATCAAACACCTCTGATCATTAGTAAATGTGCAAAGAAGAAACTATGGCAAACACATGAAAACTATGTGACTCTTAAATCTGAGCTACTGTAGGATGGACAGATTACCCCAGTGTGAAAGTTCCTCTGCAGACTAGCGTATATACACAGCTTAACAGCACTTTAGCGTGGCAGAGCTATAATACCGTCAATCATTTCTACAAGAAGTACTTACGAGCGTAATGCAACAGTTATTGGAACCTGAGATATTCATGCAACTGGATTAGTAAGTCATAAGCCATACTTAAGAAACCATAAACTGCACAGGTGAAGCATTTTGCAGCGGCTGGGTAATTTCGAAGTATATCACTGCAAGGTACAGGCCTGGATTATTTATGTCTTCTAAACCACAGTGCAAGTTCCACACTGGGGTGGCTACTTTTGGATCCTCTTGTGCATTGGGATGCTTACGATAGATTCTGCAGCCCACTTTGAACCAGGCTGGGGCCGATCTTCCTTCCTACTGCACGTCATGCATACAGTTGGGCTGCCCAGAGGAGCCGGAGTGGGTGCTACCTTTAAAAATCATTTATTGGGCGCGCTCCTGCAAGCCTTCCGTGCTCTGTGCATCTTGACCTCCTGCTGTCTGTCAGGGGACACTAACGGGGCAAACGTGACAAGATGCCAAGTTTCCCTCCACTAAGGAGAGTGAGCGGCATGCAGTAACCATGTGCAGTTATTTACACTACGGCAAAGGATGTGTGTGAGGGCAGGGGGAAAGCCACATGCTTCTACCTCAGAATGGAAACACTTTGCCCTGGTGCAGGGCAATGGAGAATCAGATCCAGGTTCTCCTAGAAGGCAGCAGATTTACCTTCACTGGCCATGCTGAACTACAGTCCAGTGAATGTCCTATTTGTGACTGTTTGGTTGCACGTGATGTATCATACAGTGCCCGGGCAATCTGAGTAAACGGTATCCCTGCAGGGTAAATATAGGAGTATTTCTTTCTTTGAAACCACAGTACAGGTTAGATGGTCATTATTTTTGGACCTACTCAGCATAATTCGCTTGAATGAGTGAGGAATTGCTATGGTTCAGAGCCCTTTAACTCCCACTGATGACCAGTTACTCTCCAGTAGTTCCAATGACTCCTCACATAATTGCTTCATCAATAAGAGCAAAGAGTTCAGAGTCTGGCCCCATGTAGTTATGTGGCACTTTCGCAGTAAAGCTTACTAAGATATCTTTAGTTACAGGAGCCTTGAGGCTTGTAACCTAATATCCTCAGACATTTATAGTAAATGTGGTCTCACCCTTGCAGACAGGTTTGGTGCCATTCCAGGTTCGGTCTTTTGTGCAAATCAAAGAGGATGCCCTGTCCGACTCCATCATGTAGCCAGGAATGCACTGAAACACTACCGTTTTATTGTAGTTAAAGTCATTTCCCAGCCTAAAGCCATTGGCTGGTACACCAGGATCCCCACAGTTTATCACTGGGAAAGGAGAAGACACAATGGTTAAATTTTCTGGTGCACATAACATGTCTCAAGCATATGGATATGCAATGGCTAGAAACCTCACAGTCCCCACTATCTTTCAACGGATGATGGTGATCTATCAGCCCCTGAGATGTATGGGCTACAGGGTAAACCAGGGAGCTGGCTCAACCAGAGCAAAGTTTGGAAATGTGTGCGCAAAAAACTTTGCCCATGCTCAGTGGAGTGGACAATAGTCATAACAAATGGCTCTAAGGCCTAGCATTATGCAAAACGACGTGTTAATTAGCACATTACGGGGGCCCTGAGGTTTAATCATAACCAGTTAACATGCCTTTAAACATGATTTGTCCCTGTTTGTCCTAGATGCTGTATGTTGTTTGCAGACAGAATACATTTTCCTAACACAGTCCTGGCCTCATCCACACCTTTCATCTGTCATTCTAAGGACCTAAGTGAACACAGTATATGTTCAACAAAAGCTTCCAAGCTATGGCCCAATCAGGGCACGTACTGGGAGCTGACACACCATAGGGCAGGACTCTGTAGTAGAGCTTACGTCTAGTCATGAGATTTATGACTGCAGAGCACGTAGCTTAGCTGAAAAGACCATCCGAAGCGGGAGTATTCCATGAGGCACTCGGAGCCTCAAAGAGTTTGCATGAAGAATTATTTCCACTGGCAGTAGATAGTTTTATTACACTTCTGAACACATTGGGTTTACATGTGCCTGTAAGTCTCAAGCTGGAGTCCCATGCACTCTTTGAAAACCTAGCCCTAGTGCCTTATGTTTGTTATTTACCTGGTCCCCCAGGAATCCACTCAGCTGCTCACCTGTACACTCAGGAGTGCTGCCTGTCCAGGTTCCATTGACAGTACAGTGCCTGCTTAGCACGCCCGTGGAATAATAGCCTTCCCGGCACTGATATATAATGGAGCTGGAGAACACCAAGCCGTCGTTAAATACAACTCGTGCGTTGCTTGGCGTCCCTGGGTTTCCACAAGATATAACTAAAAAGCCGAAATAGCAGAATTAGAAAAAAATTAAAGAGGACTCTGATCTCAACCAAAGCAATTCAGCTGCAAAAATCTCCGGATTCATCAGTGGACCACATGCGGTTTTGGAGTGAAATCAACTGTACCTATCAATTCTGTTGGTCTATAAGCTGCCACAGGACTCTTTGTCGCGTTGTACCTCCCAACGCAAGTAAAGAATCCCAAGAGCAATGGATACAACTTGCCCTGGGAAACCACGAGGAAGCACATCTCAATGCTGTGTGACTTCTGTGGTGAGCGACTGAGAAGTTCTCCTGCACCAGAAGCTAATTTCTCCAGCAGAAGATACTCCAGCACGTACCCCATTGATTTCACACTGGGATTCAAGAACATACCCTGGATGCAAGCCTCTGGATTACAGGTCTCTACTGAATTGAAAGAGGTGCTGGTTTTATGCCCCTGGATACTGATCACTCTGCAGGATCGAGCCGTTAAATTAGCCGAACCTGACATGTAGCTCAAAGAGACAAAGCTGGGCTCTGGGTGGAATGATGGAGGAGGAGGTGGCACCTAGACAGCTCAGAACTAGCAGGTTATTGGAGTCTCTCATTGCTAGTCTGAATTCAAGCCAAGATTGGTAGTGACCAAAAGAGATACCATTGAATGTTGGCTCGGTGAGCTGAGTGAAACAAGGTGGGTTCAGTCCAGTTTCTAGAAATGGCTGCACAAACGGAGAAACTGGCGATGACTGTCATATTAGTGTCAATAGAGAAGCAGATATGGGCCATGAGACACCTTGTTTTCCCTTCAGGTGCTTCTTGCAGCTCAAGATTATGACACATCTGGGCATGGGAATCGGCACCCTGATCTGGCTCTGAATTTCACTGCTGGCTTCAAGTCTCTGTCATGGGTTGAACCAAACCCGTAGGTCCCAGCATCTGTAGACAGTTAAAGGGATCTGAGCTTCATAGCTGGGGCTCGTGTCTGCTTTGGAAGCCAATCTTTGCAGACTTCAAGGGAATCGAAGCAGCGGGGGACTCAGCTACCCTTCCATAATGGCAGCCGCTCCTGCTTATTGCCTGCGTATATCCAATTATGCTTTCAGCTGGGGGAGACTATTGCGACGATACAATTATAGGTTTGTCAGCACCCAGGTTTTATGTCTAAACTGCCTCGGTTCCACTGCAATAAAAGGGCATCAGACTGAACGGCAGTACGCACAGTCCTGTCATGGCAAAATAAGTACCTGCAATAATTGCATCCAGCCCTCATTTACTGTGGAATTACAGTCCATGAAAGAAAATCACATGAATCAATAAAGGCTTAAACCGTTTGTCTCTGACTATTTGACAAGGAAATTCCCCTGGCAATGCAACACCATCTCGCATGCTGCAAGAGCATCAGTTTGGAAATAACAAGGTGCCCAAGTCTCCAGGCTCTATCGCTGCCCCCCAGGCCAGACACCTGTGGGAGTGGAATATTGCCTGCCATTCTGCACAGGTAAATGAATCTCACTTGGGTCACGGGCTGAATGTACTGTGCACAGCTGTAAGGAGAGGCCCCCTTCTTCCTTGTTACTTGGTTTGCTGACAGCAGGTTAACATATGAGCTTGTCGGATGTGTATCTGTTTGACAGGGAAAAACTAATAACCATTCCAGCTTGTGTGCGCAGACATTTTGCCTGGCACGAAAATCACGTGGGGTGCTCTCTAGTTACAGATTCCTCATGCAGCCAAAGTCTCAATGATACATAGTGTCATTTCCAATAAATGTGGGGATAAAAGTCAGATTCTATCAGCTTAGGAAAAGCACTGGATAAATATTTCACTGTCATGTCTATGCATCATCCTCTCTCTCCTCCCCCCCACCTGCCTCGCGTACGCCCCCACCAAAAATGCACACAGCCGATTCTAAAATAGCCACTGCTACAAAAATCAATCGTGACTTCGGAAAAAGGTGTCAATGGGAAAGGAATGACGACGGTGCAATGTTACGGCACAGTCGAGCACGTGAATATAGAGTAGTAATTCCAGTTGGACGTCTGCCGAAAGCCTGCATTGCCCTGGATATAAGAGAGACCTCAAACTTATGGGCAATTGCTCAGACTTCAAAGTCATATTTAAAATAACTCAGAGCCCAAGCCAGGAAGCCACGATCCATGTAAAGAATTTTCCATGGCATTAATGGGAGCTGGGAGCACCAGCACGATCAGGTGACAGAAGAAAACTGAGCAGCATTGGTGTTTGGAGGGAGCACATATCAAAATCAACCCCACCCCTCAGCAAACAAGAAAATAATTCGACAAGCAAAATACGTGGGTTGGGACTGTTGGTCTTGTTCCTTCGTTAACTGGAAAATATTTCAAGGGATGAGACCCATATAAAATGATAGATTTTAACAAAAAGCGTCAGATCCTGAGCTGCAACGAAGGAGTGCAAAGGTGTAGGGAACCCATGGCCCTGCCCCCTTTCCCTTGGCCACACCCCCACACTGGTGACAGGAAGGGGAGCTGTCGTACCGCCATCTCCCTAAACTGGTGTGAGCCTCCTCTGGCTTGTTACGGTGGCTGGATTGTTGCCAGGAGCGTGGGGCAAAGCAGCCACACTCCCGCTCTGAATCTGGGTTTATAAATCTCCACCTGAATTACTAACAGCTTGTCAGACTGTCAAAATGGAGAGGAATTTAACGATCTAATTCACTTTTCACACTTTATGCTGATTATTTTCTTGAACTTCCCCTCAGCCGTGGAAAGTGAAATTAGATTGATCTGTTTAGTCAGTTTCACTTTCGGGGTCTAGCAATAATGATACCGTGCTGTTCTGTAGCGCCTTTCCTCTCAGGGTCTCAGTGCGCTTTCAAATGAGTAATGAATGATGCCCCCAAGGGAGGCATTATTATGCTGATTTTAACAGATGGGAAAATCAGGCAGGGAAAGATGAAATGATTTGGCCAAGATCACATAATGATTCTGTGGAATAGCTGGAAACTGAACCCAGAAATGCTGACTCGCCGTTCTCTGCTCTAACCACTAGGCACCTTCTCCTCATAGAGTTGAGAACAGAACCCAGGAGTCCTGACTCCCAATCCCCTGCTCTAACCACTAAGACAGCCGTACTGAATTCCAGAGTTAGCACAACACACTCTGGTTTATGAGCAATGCCGTGGAATGCTTACCACTAAAAATGATGTATATAGACACACACATCTAATTGCAAACATTTCTATTAATAACTAATTGTTGTAAATCTCTTCACCCCATATATTTTTTGTTTCCGTAGCACACCTATATTTTGTGCCTATATTATTCTGATGGAGGCCCTTTGAAACCAACACGATAGACGTGGCTGTTAAAAGTAATCACCATTGCTGCTAAAGATAAGGAAAGAGCCCTGTGCAGGGGGGAGATCAGGCCGAGAATTACAATGAGGAAGGCGAGTGTTGCTTGGGAAGTAATGGGACTTTATCATTTGTGGTGGTGCATGAGATTCACTAATGGGATGGCTAATACCATTATGCAGGGAGACAGCATCTCAGTTGTGAAACTGGCTGCGTGCCTACACAAGACAGTAACAGAGCATAAGCGGCATCCTTATTTCCCTGCATGAGTTATCTGCACTGGCCAGCAAAGTCAGAAAGAAGCCGGGTCAGATTAGAGAATCCAGATCAACATACAGACAAACACCAGACTGTGGTCAGACCCCTGAAACACACCTGTGGACCAGGATTTTGAAAAAAAAACCCAACAACTCAGCACCAGCTCAGGTTTTCAATAGAGCTCAATGCATTGGGTGCTGAGACTGTTTGAAAATCTGGTTGTAAATGGAGCAATGGGAGCTGGGCACTTGAAAATCGGGCCATGAGCTCTTCTGAAAATTTTCCCACTGATGTCGTTTGGAAGTTGTAGATCCTTTCAACATCTAATTGTTTCCCCTCATTGCTGTTAAGTCGAGGGCAAGTTTGATTGCTTTCCTGCATGGCTTCCTGCCTATTCAAGTTGTGGTTATTAAATAAAGATGGCTACTAATCAAGAGTGACTTCAAAATGAAGGCGAGTAGTAACAGTTAGTGGTATAGGAGTTTTCACCAGGTGGCGCTTGTGATGTTTCACTCCATATTCTTTATGAAAATATGCTTATGATATGAATATGACATAACAGATTCTTTATGCAAGATATCATTGGAAAGGTTATAATTTACTGAATGTGATTATCCAATTTGTATGCACGTATCATTTCTGTATCTAAAGTTAGGAATATGGACTATGCAACAATTACAACTGGGTGTGTATTGGGAAGACACCCACCAGATGACAGGCCATCAGATTTGATAAGCCATCAGGAAGGAACAACAGAACCAGGAAGATTCTAATTGCTCCCCCTCCAGGGAGGTGTCCGGGATGTAACTATGACATTAGTGGTCAGGTGGTATCGTCACCAGATACTAAACATTACCAGGGACTTGTAACTTTCCACTGGAAGGGAAGGGGGGGGGGGACAAAGGATTGCCACCTTATCTAAATCCTAGTTAAGTGTGGGGAGGAAGACAAACAGGACTCCTCCTCTCTGGGGTCTGTCTGCCCAAGAAGAAAGACTGCTAAAGACACCTGAAGGGAAGGCTGGGGGAGTCCAGACTGAGACAGGGGTCCAGTCTGAAAAGAAATATAACTGGAACTCTGAACCAAAGAAACTTTGCAACCTGCCTAAAATAACATGTAGGGTAAGAAATTACATTTTGTAACCTGTTTGTTAAGTATATTGAGCTTAGTTTGCGTACTTTGGTTTATTTGCTCAGTAATCTGCTTTGTTCTGTTTACTATCTCTTTAACCACTTAAAATCCACCTTTTGTAGTTAATAAACGTATTTCTTGTTTATAACATAATCCCGTGTGTACAGTTCATAACTGAATGGGGGTGGGGTGGGGAATAAGAGGCTGTGCATACCTTCCTCCACATTGAGGGAAGAGCTGGATTTTATACTATATCTTTGGGTCTGCACTCCAAGGGAGGTGGACACCTGAGTGTTAGGGCAAGTCCCTTAAGCTGAGCCTTCCCAGAACTGATCTCAGTGTCTGTTTCGTTCTGCAGTTTGGAGCGGCCCTGCCTGTGTGTGTGCTGGAGGAAGCTCAATAGCTTGGCTCAGCAAGACAGGTAAAAAGGGTGCCCAGGTTGGCGTATCTCAGCACATCAGGTGGCATCCAAAGGGGGGCAACCCGTCACAGCGCTGTCACACAGTCTTCCAAGTTCTTTTTCTGCGAGCAAGTTTTGACTCTTGGGAAGACATGGCATGTGGTGGTTAGTTCTGAGTTATGCCGGAGGCAGCTTGGGGAGAGAGGGAGTAGGGGAGTTTGGTGTCTGCCTTGGGCTCTGATTAGAGTCATTTCTTGAGGCACAGTTGCGTCCAGGGAACCAGGCAGGCGCGTTGGGATGAGATTCCCCAGAAGAAGGGAGTGTCCTGTGAGCTGCTTGACCATCTCAGTTCAGGACTGATGTATGTGCCTAAACATAGCAAGTTCCATTTAGAAGACACTCAGACTATGTCGCTGATTTATCCTCCCCTGGGAAGCCAAGCTACAAGGCCACAGATATCAGCTACCATTTGCCATAAGGGGCATCACAAGTATCAAAAGAAGGGGCCACGTTATTATTTATTTACTACAGAGGCTTCTAGGGCACGTGTTCTCGTCCCATACCATTACATACAGTGCTGCTCTTAACATTCCCTCTGCCCGGCAGGGTGAATCCCATTGAATTACACTGAGTGGTGTTTCTTTTCATTTTTTTTTTTTAAAAGGTCCTTCCCCTTCCGAACTGGTGGCATTTTAAGGCTCGATGACTGTCAAACCTGAAGCACAGCAATTCCCTCCAGGAAGCTTCTCTTCTCCTCTCCTACAGATTAAAGCTGTTTACTAAAGAGGATTCCAGTCTAGGTAGCATGTAAATAAAATGTCCCACACGTGCCCCCCGGTCTAATCCTTACAGCGGACAGAATCGTCCTTTTGGGTCTTGCTGCCAGTCAGCAGACAGGCTGAATTGGTCTCCTAACAATGCCTGACACATCAGGCAAAATCCACTGCGGGAATAACACATAGCTCAGAGCATTCGGAGTCCTAAAGCCTTCACTTTGCAGATGGTAATTTACATACTGTTTAAATTAAATAGTAACCTACATTCCCCTCAACATGCAGAGGGGAAAAAAAATCCTGTCACAAGCATATTCTCAGTGGTCAAATTGGGATCAATTAAAATAAACGCATTTCTGTTTACTTAAACTGGCAAACACCAGTGAGGGTCCTGCCTCATTCTGGCTGTGGATTTTGTTTAATTCATCTGGCACGATAATAAACACGCTAAAAGCAAATGTTCCATTCAGCTTTTCAAGGAAGGAGGAGAAACTATAAAGCTTAACAGCAACTAACAATGCAATTGCAGAGTCTATTGTGCAGGAGAGCAAGTGATTTTTGTTTTGTTCCCCCGGCCCTTCATTCCTTAGCGCTGTGCATGGAGAGATGGACGGAGAAGAAAGCAGGGGGAGGGAGGGGAGCTTGTAAATTTGCATGTACATTTTAAAACTTGCTGGAAATTAAAGCTAAATGGGGCTTGAAAACTGAGATTTTAGAAAGCCTGGAAAGCTGGTTCTACTGGAAATGATGCGGCCTCTGCTGTCTAACACAGTCCGCAGCGCTGAGGCGTTCCAGCCGCTACCGATAATTGACTCGTTTGATCTCAATCCATTTGTACCTTATGAAAAAATGATTGTGGGCTTTTTAAAAATAATTCCTCCTCTTTCTTGTTTGACTTCTAGAGCAGTTGAAAGGCACCTGACAGCTCAAGGTAATAAAGCCCCTTTCCTTCCCCAGCTGGGCACTCAGAAGATCTGGATTCGGTTCCTGCCTCTGCCACACCCCTTCTCCGTGACCTTGGGTGAGTCACTTTGGTCCTGATTCAGCAAAACACTTATTTTAAGTTAAGCACATGCTTAAATTCCGTGGTCTTCAGAGTGAACCATGTGCTCAGCTGCTTTGTTGGACTGGGATATCACCTCTTTCTGCTGCAGTTTTCCTACTTTTTCCCCGCCCGGTCTATTTAGACGGTAAGTCCTGTAGTGCAGGGATGGACTTGTCTTACGTGTCCGTACAGCACCTGGTACAATGGGGTCCTGATCCCAGCCGGGGCCTCTAGGGACTATAAACAACTTGCTCCCCCATCACCGGGCAGGGACAACAGACGATTCTGCCCAGCGCAGCACCTGCAGTGAGCTGGCGCACCCTTGCTTTGCAGGGGGCAAGATGGCAGCTTGATCTCTGTCCCCTTTCATTTCTCAGCCTCTCTGGCAACATTAACAAGGGTGGCAATTAATCAACAGTGCTTTTTTTGTGCCGCAGACCTTGGTCTACTCAAGAACAGACAGAGCTCCTCCATGCCCATTTTGCACTGCGGCTAACAAAAGGGAATAATTTTCACTCGCTGGGCAGGGTCGAACTGAGGCCCTGTAGGCTCCTCCTGACTTGATTATGTTTTCTGTTCCTAGCCGCCGAGCATGAGGTGTGAGTCAGAGACAGACAATGCCCTACAGAGGCGCTGAATGGCTGTGTTGGCATGCTGGAGCTCTGCCACGCCAATGCTGAATGGGGCTCCCATGGAGAGGTCCATACATTCAAATGGGCTAATTCAGAAATATGGAAGGGGAGATGCAATTTAGCAGGTTTTTAAATATGATTAGCCCCAATTTAGGGATATGGAACATATTAATCACTCTGATTCAGATCACGCCTTGGAGACTTCTAATCACCAGGTTTTAACGAGTCGGGGAATATGGAATTTGGGTGCTGGGGTATTCTCCCTCCTCCCGTCCAAAAATATATAGATGACTCCTGGCTCTGGGAGTTCTTCTTGGACCTGGGCTTATTTACGGCGGGTCTGCTGAACCTGATCCAAGCGTTATGCCTTTGATGAAGTTGCAATTACCTACAGACGTATGAGCGGCTGGGTCGGAACAAGCTTTTCAATAGGATTTCATTAGTCTGGGAACGTGGTTACTACTGAGAAACCATTATCACATTCTGCAGAAGCTAAAAAAGCCCGGTGCTGTGTGTGGTTTCTAAAGCAGACCAATCAGCTAGTGACATGTAGAGTATGTGGGCCACAGATGTCAACGTTTGGGCTTCGATGCAGCAAAGTAGTTAAGCACACGCTTAGCTTTAAGGCACAGCAGAGGGACTGAAGCATGCATTTAAGCCCACCCCATTTCTGTAAAGCAGGGAAGTCTGTGTTTATGTCCCATCGACGCCAATAGGTCTTAAGAACATGCTCTACGTTAAGGATGTGTATTGCCAAATCAGGTCCTTGGTGACTAAAGTCAAGCACCTAAATAAGAGGCCTGACTTGCAGAGGAGTTGAGCACCTGTAGCTTCTGTTCAGTATAGTACTTTTGCTTAAATATGGATTCACGCCCCATTAGGCATTGAAAGCTTTGGCCTTACCCACTACATGTATATCCTTAGCTAAAAACATATACAGCTGATTAGGGTCCAAAGAGATTTGGCGGGGGGAGGAATTGAGCTGGGGACAGTACCTTCCGCAGTGATGGAGGCAGGCACCATGCCTGGATATGGCCTGCTGGCTTCAGGGACACTGACGGAAACAGAGCAAAGAACAAGATTTGTTTCACTTGCCTGTGCTCTTCCCCCAAGTGCAACCTGGTGGATAGTGGGTTGGGGCCAGGGTTTGGCCCCCATCCTGCCCAAACATGCCTGTCTGGGTAGATAATTGCTGCCAGCTGCACTGGCTGCCCCTGTGGGGGTACATGGGGATGCGAGAAAGGACTTTGCCACCTGCTTTCCATCTCTACCAAAATGCACATGCCTGGGGCCAGCCACAACGAGTGCTGCTGGTTAAAACCCCATCCCCGTGCAGCGTGGGACAAAAATGACCGTGCACGTGGCTGTAACAGTGGCCGTGGGCATGCCAGGCTGGGAAGCAGAGTCAGCATTGTGGGCTCAGTTCTCAAACCCTGGGTTCAAAGCCTGACTTGGAGCTGAAGCACCAGTGAGCCAGTGGCCTATGTCTCCGATCAGCCTATGTCCCAAACACCATGCCTTCCCCTGCACCATTTGGCACAACAGAGTCTGCTCAGTAGAGACAGGTCTGGAATAGCCGGGGGAGGGGCACTGGGGAGTCCGACTGGCCTGGCAGAGGGGCTGCAAGTCAGGGCATCAGCAGCGTTGCATGTGGCGAGCCCCGCACTGGAACAGGAAGAGGTGCTGCGGATTAGGACCGGGATGCTCTGGCAGAGCTGCGTTGGTTCAGGGGGAGGCAGGGTCTTGAATGGCTGTCTGTGCTGCAGGTCGGGATGGAGAAGATGTGAAATAACGGCAGGTGAAGAGCTTGCAGAACCCTGCTTGTGCTGCCTCAGTGCTGTCAGTCCTCACTCCTGCCTGCCTTAACTGTACTCGTAACATTAAAACAAAAAGATGGAAATCCCTGCTCCAGAAAGTCAAATCTAAGACTCAGAGAGTGCAGCCCCACGGATACCTGACCCTGTTTGCACCTTGCCGTGAATCCAAACAACAGAGACACAGCGCACGGCTCCACACTGAGAATGACTTGCCTATTTCGGTTGGCGAGGGCCTTACACTAAACCACCACATTATAGGAATAATGTTACTATTATTCATAAAGCTGTGATTCAAAACTAAAATATCCCCACTGCATCCTGGTGCCTTTTGAATTCGAGGGGTTATTGATCCCAGTATTAATATATACAGCCCCTGCCGATCCTCTCCACCAATCCCCCCCCCCCCCAAAACGGGAAAGAAAAAATAATGCCCCTCCCGCCCTAAGGCCTCAGTAAATTAATAAATGTGACGCGGTGTCTTCAATCAAGGGCTGCATCAATCTGGAATACATTTCCAATTCATTTAAACTCTCTCCGAGCTCTTGGCTTTCAAATCAGCTGAGGAGAAGGACTTGCGCAGGTCTCCTTGCTCATCGGTTTCCTGCCTAGTTTGGAGCTTTTGTTCCTTCTCGGATTGATTTTTAAACACTTCTGTAATAGCAACAGGCAGCACAGTGGCTCGCAGGAGCTGGCCCAGGGTTTATCAGGTTGGATTAGGGGTTTTTTATTCTTTTTCTTCAAACATAAAAGGGATTTTTTAAAATAAAAAATGTTTATTAGGATTTTAATTTGTGTTATGCACCGCTGTGTCATGTAACTTATTCATACATGCACCAGCTCTGGCTTTCACAAAGGTTCCAGGCAAGGACAGTTTCCCTTTTTGCTGAATTTTCTCCCCCGAACTGGTATTTAATCCATTGGTGGCCCCGGATTTGGAGATTCTAAGCCCAGAAGGAACCATTATGACCATCTAGTCTGACTCCTGGATAGCTCAGACCAGAGAATTCCACCAGCCATTCCTGCACCCAACCCAATAACTGGTGAGGTGGGAACACCGTCAGGGCCGGCTCCAGGGTTTTGGCCGCCCCAAGCAGCCAAAAAAAATAAAAAAAGCGCGATCGCAATCTGTGGCGGCAATTCGGCGGAAGGTCCTTCGCTCCCAGCCGGAGTGAGGGACCATCCGCTGAATTGCCGCCGAATAGCTGGACGTGCCGCCCCTCTCCGGAGCGGCCGCCCCAAGCACCTGCTTGACAAGCTGGTGCCTGGAGCCGGCTCTGGGAACACGGGCTGAACGGAGCTGAGAATCAGCCTCCAGCAGACACATCCAAGATAAAACAGGCCAAAGGGCTTTTCCTCGTTCCAGCCTCAGATGCTGAAATGAACCCAGCCATCGTGGGGCCCCAGTGAGACCACTGCATGAGGCCTGGCAGATCCAGGTTGGACACAGCACAGAGACATGTGCCCCCCACCCCTTTTCTACTGGGACGTGGAACATGGGGGATGAGACCTGCAGGTATTTGGAGGGTGCAAAAGTGTGAACCACTGTCCCCTCAAAGGTTGGCAGGAAACCCTGCAGTAAGCTAATAAAACAGGTGCCCCTCATGGTTTCTTGCCAGCTAGAGCAGTGGGGAGGTCAGCCGGGGGTTTTGGTACGCCTTCTGCCCCTCCTACACAGCAAGGCCGGGTGTAAGGCAGCCCTAATTATCTTGCTGTGATGGCTCCACTAAGTAGGGCACTACAACACCCAGGAGCCCCCTCCCTGCTGTACATCCCCAATCGCCTGGCCAGGCGAGGGGGAAAAGTCCTGCACCAGAAAGTAACTGGGCTCCGGCTGGATGCGGCGGCTGCCTGGCGGCGGGGAGCTGCAGAGAAGCTGAATGCAAAGGGGGATCTCCAGGCACAGGATGCAGAGCCAAGAGGGGACCAGGCTGTGAATGCCGTACAGGACAGCAGGGTGCAGGTCTGTGTGGGACCTTACCGTGCAGGGAACCATTGCAGAGAGGCCCCAGAGAGACACCGTAACGGAGTCTGACCTGGAAACCCACAAGCTCCTATTTGCTTGAACAGAGTCTGGACTGGAGAGGATGCCTGAGGCTCTAGGCCCGGACTCTACACTGGACGGCTCCTGGGACCCAGACATTTCTTGCTATGGCTCACTTTGAACTGTAACTGTTTCAGCCTCTGTACCTAGGGTATTTGTAACCTTTCCCTTTCCTGACAAGCTTAGTAAAATACCCTGGCCCTTCGCCATGTGTTTGAGTGGTTACTGGGACCCATCAGGACTAGCCCTCACAAGGCCTCACCAGTGAGGCAACCACGGTGCTTGCCTCCGAGCTGTGGTACATGGGGCACATACCAGCACCATAAGGGGTGTGGCGTACTCCACGTTCCCCTGGAGAGACAGCCCGCGAGCAGGGGAGCGGTACCTTCGCACTCCGGCTGCGTGCCGCTCCAGGAGCCGTTGGCATGGCAGGTCCTCTCCGACGAACCCCGGAGGGTGTAGCCCGGTTCGCAGCTGAACCGAACCACGCTGTCCACACCAAACTCGCTGCCCAGCCTGATGCCGTGCGAAGGGATCCCTGGGTCACCACACGTTCCCTGGCTGCCTCCTGCCGAGCGGAGAAAAACACTTTGTCAGCAACAGCCAGGGGCAGCAGTGCAGGCATCGGTCCTGGCCCATCTTCTCCCCAGCGGCAGAGAGGAGTTACTTGTGCTACACAAGCAGCTACCATAGAGTAGCCAGTCTAGACGCTGCATCCTTTCATTAACCTTCTAGTTATCCGCTGGGATCATGAAGCCATAGCTATTGGAGCCTCATAGATTTTAAGGTGGGAAGGGACCACTGTGATCTTTAAACCTCATCTCCTCCACAGTGCAGGCCATAGAATTTCTCTTGGTAGGGGGGAAACCACCTATTAACCCATCCACTCCCTCTCCCTGCCATCCCAGGGACGGATGTCTTCCAATGTTCTGCCCAGTGGGTTTGCTCTAAATACCCCTAAATGATAAGTATTCCACCCTTCCCTTGGGAGACTAGACACAGCCCGAGAGATCTCACAGCCACTACGTTTTTTCTCTTATAGCCAGCCTGAATTTTCTCCCTCAGTTTCACCCCTCTGCTCCTGGTGACTTCCTTGGGGACCAAGCAGCAAAATTACACAGCCGGCAGGGAGCTCCAAGTTCCCCTCACCCATTGGTGATGTGGGGGGTGTATCTCTAAATCTGCTCTCCCACAAGTCAGCCGAGCCTTGAAACGTTGGTGGCTGTTACAGCCGAGCCTTGAAACATGGTGGCTGGCATGGCATGTTTCATTATACCGCACACATCACTGTAGTAAGTGGGGAGGGTGAAATTCACCCGGTGGGGAAAGCCAGCAAAGTCCGAATTTAGCTCTTGTGCTGACCTTCCGCACAGGTGGTTATTTCAACCCATGTGTCTACTGTCTTGGGAAGCTCATTGCTTTTTAAGCACTTGCAAAAGAGGTCCCATGCCTCCCGAATCTCCAGAAAGAAACCTAGACAGATGCAGCGACTTTCTGCAGCAGCTGCTTAGGCAGCAAGAGGTTTGTTTGCCAGCATCAGACAGGCGGATGGTTCCCCTCCAAGCAGAAATGATGAGATGCTCAAAGCCTCCCGCCCCAACCCCGTTATCCTTGCAGAGCAAGGAACTATTAGCTTTGCAGCACAGACGCGCTAGGAACCCAGCCGAGAAACATCCGCTTGCAGAAATCGCTAGCGCTCAGCACTGCTGGCGGAAAGTTAGGGGGACATGAAGAGAGAGGCAGCGGAAAAGGTTGCCTTGCAGGGATTCTTTGAGAACATGTCTCCCCACATGCCAGGCCCATGCCAAGTCTGACTGTTATCAGCTCTCTCTGCTAATGATCTCTGTAAACACACCAGCCCCAATCCAGGGAGCAATATTTCACTCCTACAGTTAGAGCTCCCAGGCCCTCTGTGCTTTGCTACGGTAATGAGCTTTGCGGCATCGTGTCGGATGTAAAAAATAATGAAGACATTTGTCATCCAGGAAAACACTTGTTTTTAAAAGGGTGGCGGGAATCCCTCTCTCTGGCCTCACTGTTCTCCTCTGCGGGCAACTTATTCCAAAACGGCTTGTTCTGATTTGCTAAAGCCACTGTCGCAATTAACGAGCTGCCTGCACATGGCAAAAAACCTTTGCATTGGAAACAGCCTCAACTGGATTCTGGCCTCTATGCATCGCTCTGGGCTGCAAAGGTTGGCCCTGGAGGAAAATTTCCCCAGGGCAGGAGCAGTGTAGGGGTGACACAGATGGTCCTATGCTGCCTTCAGTGTAGGGGAGTGCTTGGGGCAGGAGGTGGCATGCTGGACAATGGAGAATCAGGCCCTTAACTGATGTTTGAATTGCTGATTATTAAAGCGCAAGCACAAGACAAAAGGTCCGATTTCCCATCACCTTGGTTCTTATTTGCACCAGTACAAGTTGAGTTTGGTGTGAAAAAGTAGCAAATCAGAATCGTTGGCTGACACGTACCAGTGGTCATGTTTCACACCCTCTTTGCAGAGCTAGAAATGACTCACAGAGGGTGCAAGGAAGCCGGGAGGGGTAGCGGGGAGGAAGTCAGGTCCCAAGTGGTTTGGAGTTTGTTGCAGGGGGTGGGGTTTTCAAAAGCACATGGCACTGGCCTAACTCTGTTCTCTCTGAAGTCACCAGCAGACCTTCCATCCCACTGGTTTCAACAGGAGCAGAGTTAGGCTAAAGCTGAAGGCTTTTTAAAAAAATGGATATGAATTAAAGAAGAACCTTTCCAAGTGGCCATAAAACACCAAGCAAATCACAAATTGTTCTGTACATACGTCCTTCAGAGAGGTTGAAATTGCCTCTTAATATTTCCCCCCTTTTAAGTGCAGGTTAAACTTGGTCAAGTGGAGCTGCTAGGTCTAAAGTGGCAAAATTAAAAATTAACCACTTCCTCCTATTGCCTCTGCTCTAGCTAGAGTCCCATCTCCTTCGTGCCTTGCTCTCAAGGGAATGGAAGACTGCATGGGGTGGGAGTGGAATTTTACACAGCTCGGGCAGTTTTTCAGTTCCATCGGGGAGGGAATCCGCTGATTTTGTGACTGAAGAGACTTGGATGTGGGTGAGGAACAAGACTGGAACAAGGATGGATTCCGCCCTACTCCAGATTCTCATCATCACATGTGATGTTTGCTTATCAGGACATTTCTCAACCTGTGAGGGGAGAAACCCCACCCTGGTCCAGAGTTTCAGAATAGCTCAGCTCTCAGGGAGGCACCAAGATGGGTGGCCAGAGCTTCAAAAAATCTGCCTGTGTTGAGATGGGAGCTCAGGGTTCTTGTAAATTTATCACTTATTTTGACACCTGAGCGCTTTAAAATATATAGGCCTGATTGCCGGCGATGAGCACTTGGAAATCGGTTACCGTGCGTCTATCCCTGCCCGTCGTGGATACGGGACATCCCATGTATCTATGCCTTATCCAAAGTGATGTGCGGTACACGGGACAGCGCTGCTGCACGGAGCAACAGCTCAGGTGTGAAGCCTGAGATAGGAGCATCGGACTTATCTGAATGCCTGAGAGAGAGAAAGGGAGAATCTGAAGTTACATTGTGAGGAGCAATTTGTGAGGATGAAACCTCCCCCCAAATCAATGCTCTTCACAGAAGCACAATAGGAGCCATTGAATAGCAAAGAGCAGGCTGCAGTCTTGACTGTGCCATGTTATTTGTTATGTTTAGAGCATTCGCTGCAATGATTTATTCATCCTGTGCCACGGGACAAAGTTTACTCTTTATCGGCACCCACTGTCCAAGGTGCTGGAGGCTGGACCGCTGAGCTCCAGCTGGGCTTTCCAAGTCCTGCAGGATCCAGATCCCTCCTTTGTTCAGAATAATATAGATCTGAGAGGCCTCGTGGCTTCTCTTCTCCAGCTGGAGGCCGGGTGGAAGGGTGGTGGACTGTGAAGAAGCAAAGGGTCATCGCACTAACCCTGACCAGGTCTCCTGGCCTTCTCACCTGAGCAGTGAGGGAGGGAGCCACTCCAGTGCCCGTCCAGCTGGCACATGCGAGTGGAGTTGCCAATCAGACTCCGCTTCCCCAGGCAGCTATAGCGGACGACAGACCCTACCGTGTACCTATCGCCTGAGATCTGGGAGTGGGGCGGGGAGCCGGGATGGCCACAGGAAACCACTGAAACAAAGAGAACAACATTATGGCTTGCGTTACTATCTAACTGCCGGGGACGAGCGTTCAAAAGGAAGGTGCAATGGGTGCAGCTGCAAAACACTCCCCTTTTGCACCCACAAAGTGGAATTTGCAGACACAGAGCAACCAACAGTTATGGGCCAGACCCCTCGGTCGGTGTAAATCAGCATAGCTCCATTGACTTAGAGTCATAGAGTCCTAGACTTTAAGGTCAGAAGGGACCATTATGATCCTCTAGTCCGACCTCCAGCACAACGCAGGCCACAGAATCTCACCCACCCACTCCCGCAACAAACCCCTAACCTATGTCTGAACCACTGAAGTCCTCAAATCATGGTTTAAAGACTTCAACAGAGCCTCATCAGTTTACACGAGTTGAGGATCTGGTGCTAAGTGACCTTAGCATGAACTGCCCATTGAAATCTTGCATACCCTTACTCCCTACTCAGCGGAGCTGGCACAAGAGTCAGGCATCACTGCAGTGCTCGAAATAGAGTTGCAATGGTGCACAAACCTTGCATTGGTCCCCGGGGTGGATTTCACCAGGGCTGGTCATGTAAACATTTGCACAGGGGCTGTCCCAGGTCTGTGCATGCAAATACCCAAATGCACACGCAAACAAGGATGTCCCAGGCATGCACTTTGCACGTTCCCGTGAACATCCATCCCCTATTAAAAATGAATATTTATACACACACACACACATGCACATATCCCTTGGCAGTGTGGGATTCTGTCAACACATAGCCGTATTAGATGCAATGTCACACCTGATGAAATTACTTTGGCAGCTTGTAAGAACCGCTCACCCTATGATTGCTAGTAAAAACATTGTTAACAATAATTAATTGGTTTATTTAGCTTAGCTATTAGGGTAGATGAAGCTTGGCTGTTCACAAACAAGCTGACAGCTCTAAAGGCGATTAAATATGATCTGATCAAAAAGAATCTTAATGTGAGGGCCACATGCCATTAGGATTTCTGAAGGGAATTATCAGCAATGGATGCATTTCCCCTTTCTGCGTAGGTGGAATGCATGATACTTCAAGAAAAAGAAAAGGGTGCGGATGTTTATATACAGTACGTGGGCACTGAGAGCTGTGACTAAAACCAAGGCCTTTTTCAAAAGAAATGAGTTTGAGAGCTAATAAACTCGTACTGTAACTAACAATTCAATAATGGATACTCCAGCAGACACATCTAAGCTAAAAATCTGTGACCGTATTGGGGGTTGTAAAGCATTTGTACAGACAGTCGGAACAAATTTCTTCCATTGTGCTAGATTTTGCTGTGGTAGATTTCACTTATTGTATCAGAATCCCTCTTCTGCCCCTTAAAGAACAGGGTTTTTTCCGTCTCTAAAATACTCACTAGCCAAAATGCTCAAACCTGGGTTACCTGATGGCAAGGTTCCTGGGTCTACATTTTAAAAAGTGAGTAACGAGTACAGGTTACTAAATAAAACTGGCCTGATTTTCAAAGGTGGTGAAAACACCCATAAAATCCTCTGAAGTCAATGGAAGCTGTAGGTGCTCCATGTTTTTAAAACACAAGACCTCGTTTATTTAGCTGCTTGAGGTACCCAGGTATGAGCGGGTTGGCTCTTTGATTTGAGTGCCTGTAGATTCTAAGGATGTGGTTATCACTTGTCAATTTCCCATGGCTTGTGCAGCGTGCTTGTAGATGTCAGATGGTGGCATGCTGGTAACAAAGGAAAAGAAAATGTGCCAAAAAACTAGTTTTTATGAGTTGGTGTAAAAAGGACAAATAAATTAAGTAATTAAAAAAAAAAGATCGAGGCTTTGGAACAGCTCAGCTGAATGACACTTAAGCGGCTATGTAGGAGATTTGATTGTCCCCCTCCATTTCTGACGGTTTGACCTATTTGTCCTGCAAGGTACAACTTCTGAACTGCAGATGCACCAATTGCAAGTAAAAGAAATCCTAATGATTTTATTCTTGAAGAAGGAATGTAAACACGAAAATCAATAACCATCGCTTATCTGGAGCTAGTGTGTTTCCCTTTCACCTCACTTGCCCCCTGTCCCTACCACATCACCTTTCTTCCTTGTTAAGTGCTTTCATGGAAAATTGACTGGATCCACTGAGGAGACTTTAACTGAAAGGTTATGTCTAGCTGTGCAGGAAGTGAGCACATCCATAGAGAGGTTCTGCTTTCTCTATCTGCCTGAGCAGCTATATAATTTGCAATCACCTTTGCCGGGTTATAATGATACATTTGCTGCTTTGGATTTTCTGTTGGGGACCATTAGGTGCATGGTGAATTATGCCATTTTCTCAGGGCCTAATCCAATGCCCATTGCAATCAGTGGAAGGACTCTGCAGTCAGGCTCCAAGTGCAGTGTGACTTAGTTGCTAGAGTACTGGGCAGGGACTCAGAAGACATGGGTTCTATTCCTGGTTCCGCTGCTGGGTGACCTCGGGCAAGTCACTTTGCCCTTCTGTGCCTCAGTTTCCCCATCTGTAAGAAGGGGAGAGTGATACTGACCTCCTGTAAAGTGCTTTGAGATCTACTGATGAAAAGCATTATGGAAGAGCTAGGTATTACGAGTCCAGCGTCCCCAGCTGCCTGACTAGTATGAACTTCCTGTACTGTATTACAGATCTTGTATCTATCTATCTATGGGGTTTGTACACTGCCTCTCCCCCACTGTATCTAAGCACATAGGATTTGATGATGCTGTGCTACTTGAAATTTGTCACTGTTGTTATAAAATGTTTTTCTTACATGGTGTCTCATCCTGTCTGGTTCCAAACACCAATCTTTGGGATTATATGGGTCCACACTTGGTTGGGGCTCAGAGTTCTTGGGTCTAATATACTTTTAAGGTGACAGCAGTGTGTGTGTGCGCACATGTGAGCTATAAAGCACTCATAAGCAATAACCCACCCCAGGGTGCATTACCTAGGCTGCCCCCTAGGCATGCCTCACGAGACAGAAAGAGCAGGGTACTTAGAGCCCAAACTGCACATCCTGCCGTGTATTCAAATGGTTGTTTTGATCAGTTCTGAGTGGTGTGGCTACTGGCTCAAAATCACACAGCTCAGAGCTCCCATCTCCTAAATCAGACTGCTCCCTTAACCCAAGCCTTGGCACAGAATCTCCCATCTCTCTTCACTGTGCCTTTATGTATAAACATCTGTAACTAACTTAAAGGCAGCAAGCATTAAGGTTACTTTAAGGGGGAAAAAATCTACAGCAAGAGTCAAGAGGCGAGTCCTCGGGAACATGCAGTTTGCAAAAGAGTAAGAGCAATGAAGGTGTTTATTTTGATACTGAACTGACGTTGCCTTTCTTCAAAGACATGTGAGCGAGTGGGTGGGTGGAAGTTCGAATGTGTACGAGCTGTGCTAAATCTGCTGTGGCTAATTACATGCTGCCTTGCTATAAATTCCCTGTGTGGGATCTACTGGACGCTTCTCTTCGCCACCTACAATATTGTCGCTGAAGCGGAATGGGGTCAGGAATCCAAACTCAAAGGTGTCTGCATTTCATTGGTGGGTGAAAGGATCCCTACCTAATCTAATCCTAGACCACATTTTTCCCTTCTAAGGACACCCTCCAAAGCCCGGTGAAGTGGATAGGAAGACGAACATTGATTCCAATGGGCTTTGGATCAAACCTTGTAGGCATCATTCAGCTAAAGAGAGATGTAAACCCTGTGGGATGAAAGACTGCAATGGATCATTTGAGTATGACTTCTTTAGCAATGCCCTAAACAAAAGGGTTAGGCTCTGAACAACTTACAAAGACACTGTGGGAGGGACCGGTCCCAAGTGCCATCCCCCTGACAGGAAAGTACATGTGTGCCCAATAAGTAATATCCATGGCTGCATTGATATGAGACAGTTGTTCCAAAGCTGAATCTGTGAGGACCACTTGGCTGCACTTGACGGATGCTGTTTTCCAGGTGCCCGGGGTCAGTACAGTTTACAACTGCAAACAAATAACAGAAAACAAAAATACAAAACAAAGGGTGTAACAAAGAACAAAGGACTCTTTAAAACAAGGAGGAAAAGGGGAAGAAATCTCAAGTCACACATTCCGCAGTTTGGGTTCTTTCTTTTTTCCGTCTTTAAAAAAAAAAATTAAACAAAATAATTGGATTCAAAAGAAGAGATCATCTTCTGGGCCCGATCCTGCCACGTGACGTGCAGAGACAGAGCCTCGCTGATTGGCTCACTGCAGGATCGGGCAGTTAGCGGGCAGGTGAGAAGAGCTGACTTTGCCATTGACCAGACAGCAGTAGGGACAGAGATAAGTGCCTTGACGGAGTATAGAGGAACGGAGTGCAGGGATGGGGAGGGGAGGAGGGAATTTGGTAAGTGAACTTTAATGCTAATACTGAAGGAGGCAGGAAGCCCTGGAAATGAGAGGGAAGAGAGGTTAGCATATGGGAACATGACTGAGTGTTTCTGGGTCAGATCCTCGGCTGGTATGGATTGGCGTATCCCCACTGACTTCAATGGAGCCTGTCCTGATTGAGACCAGCTGCAGATCTGGCCCAGTGATTGTTTTGTTCTTATTAGCAATCACACGTCAATCGATTGGAAGGTGGTGGGGAAGGGGGTGAAGCCTCAGCATTGGGATCAGCTCTGGGGTGAGTAGGGGCAGTGCCCCTGAACTCGGGGTGGGGTGGGGCGGGGGAGGGGTTGTATCCGCTTATGCCACATAGGAATGTTTGGCCTTCAAACATCACTCTTATGTTCCCACTCAGCTGCAAATTCTGCTTTACGCTGACTCATGATGGCATCTAACTGGATTTCAGGAACCAGGAGTAACCAAGGACGTGGCACAGAGAGCAACAAAGTCCAACTCATCTTGATCACAGGGTGCGGCATTTGCACCGTTCCTTCATCAGCAAAACCCTCATCGCATCCTCTCTGTGCTTCCCACTTACCCTCCCCTGCTCCCTTAATAGCACCATGGCAGCTGAAGGAATAACTGAGCAGGAAAAACAAAACCCAGCCCCGGTCTGCAAGGGTTTTTCCCTGGGCCAGAGTCGCCGCTGGTGAAAACTGGTGGCGTTCCACCCACGTCAACAGACTGACGTGACACTGAAAGCGACGGAGCGGGGCAGATTTACATCAGTGGAAGATCTGGCCCAGGGTTTGTAACTAGAAATCGAAAAGTTCACGATGAAAATAGAAGAGGAGTCCCCTGTTTGGGGCTCTGCCCCGTGAATGGAACATACCCTTCTTCTACCGCCATTTCCCACGCAGCCCCTCTGATGCACCCAAGTGCTTGAAGAGGGGGAAGTCAAGCTGCTGCTATTCCATTGTCACAACCCCATTACGCCGCAAACCTGACGGCATTTCTGATCCTTGGACTATAGCTCTAGCCACCATCTTCCCCTTCCAGCACATTCATACGCTCTAGGCCTCAACCCCAGTGGTCGAATGAGGGCCAGGGGGAAGATGACTTACTGCGGCAGGTGGGCAGGGAGTTGCTCCACTGGCCGTTCGCCAGGCACTGTGACTGGGATGCCCCTTCCAAGTGGTACCCGACGTTGCAGACGAACTTGGACACGTCGTTCAGGTTGAAGTGGCTGCCCTGCGTCAGGCCGTTGGCTGGGTTGCCCGGGTGACCGCAAGTGATGGCTACAATCAGAAAGCGGAGACATTACCGCTGCGGCCCTCGTGGCTGCAGAAAGTGAGCCTTCTGCCTGGAAGGACAGTTCTCGAGGAATACGGTCACCAAGAAAATACCACCGTATACCACAACAGCCGCCCTTAGCATCGAGGGCCATGTCTTTGGAACCACACTGATTTATACCAGCTGGGGGTCTCTCCCTGTGTTGCTACTGCTGGGGGCATTTCCTAAGGGAGATCAGCACTCAATTCCCACTGTATTTCACGGTGATTTGGGCAGCTAATGCCCCTAGGCTCCTCTGAAAATCCCAGCCATTATTATTCATTCATTCACCGAGCACCCACAGATGTGCTAGGCACCACCCAGACAGTCAAAGCCATGAGGCCTGATTCTTCTCTCACTCACCCTGATGCAAATCAGAAGTTACCCCATTGAAGTCTATGGAGTCACGCTGGGTGGGAGGGAGGAAGGGGAGAGGAAATAGATTTAACAGTAAGAAGGAAATCAGGTTCCTGGTACCTAGCTCAAAGAGCGCACAATCCAAACGGCATGAGATGAGAGAGAGGAACACAAGCCCTCCTGCTTCAGGGAGTAAATCAGCTTTTAACTGATGGGGGTTAGGAAGAAACCCATCAGCAGATTGTCCCAGAATGTCTACTGCAGGATTTTCTCACACCTTCCTCTGAAGCAACTAGGACTGACCACTGTCAGAGACAGGATGCTGGGCTAAATGGACCGGGGGTTTGACCCAGTGTGGGATGCTTATGTTCTGAAGACAATGCGAGGGGTAGGGTGGGGACAGAGAGACACAACAAAAGGATTATGTGGACAACCAGTAGAGACAGTGCTTGGATTTAATATAGGCTTGGTTGGCTCATACCTGGTTGACCCTCTCTCCCCCCGACAGAATCATGGTTGGCTCATGGCTGATTGCCCCCCCTCCTACAGAAACAGGTCTTAAAGAAAGATTTAAAGCCATAGCAACCCTACTGCACGGAGTAAAGTTGGCGACCTTTACTCCAGAGTACAGCAGTATTTTCGGTTTGCAAAAGAAGCTCGAGGATTTTCAGCTAAGAGCCTTCTGGCCACGTTAAGAATATGGCATCCTTGGATAGTCAATAAGGAAGCAACACTGATTGGAGGACATAGGAATTGCCATGGTGGAGCAGACTGATAATCCATTATTGGAGACAAAACACTGGACTTCTAACAGCAGCTGTGCCAAATGCTACAGAGGAAGGTGAGAAAAAATAATATACCTGCTCAATTGGGCAAGACTATACCATGGGGAGAGAAATTTCTTCCAGACTCTAGCTGGTGACTAGTTTAGGCCTTGAAGCATGAAGATTGATAACCTTTTGGTATTACACAAAGCAGATGTCAGGCTCTCTCCAAGGTACCCATGAGTCACCATTAGGGTCCTATTATAGTGTGTGACAAAGTTCCTCCTCTATCTTGGTGGGTCCTGCGCTTATCGGTGGATTTTTTTTCCTCAGAGATTCACTATGTGGGTTGGGGAACAGCCCAGAGACCTTCGCCTCTGGAAGAACCCACAGTCCAGGTAACTGGGTGGTTTGGGGGGAACCCGGGCCCGCCCTCTATTCTGGGTTCCAGCCCAGGGCCCTGTGGACTGCAGCTGTCTATAGTGCCTCCTGTAACAGCTGCATGACAGCTACAACTCCCTGGGCTACTTCCCCATGGCCTCCTCCAAACACCTTCCTTAGTCTCACCACAGGACCTTCCTCCTGGTGTCTGATAACGCTTGTGCTCCTCAGTCCTCCAGCAGCACACCCTCTCACTCTCAGCTCCTTGCACCTCTTGCTCCCAGCTCCTCACACTCACACCACAAACTGAAGTGAGCTCCTTTTTAAAACCCAGGTGCCCTGATTAGCCTGCCTTAATTGATTCTATCAGCTTCTTCTTAATTGGCTCCAGGTGTCCTAATTAGCCTGCCTGCCTTAACTGGTTCTAGCAGGTTCCTGATTCCTCTAGTGCAGTCCCTTCTCTGGTCACTCAGGGAACAGAAAACTACTCATCCAGTGACCAGTATATTTGCCCTCTACCAGACTCCTGTACCCCACTGGTCTGGGTCTGGCACAAGTGGTTGTGAACTGGGTGGTGGATTCTTTGTCAACATAAAAAGGAGAGATTTTGCCCCAGATCCCTAAGTGGCCCCCTCAAGGATTGAACTCACAACCCTGGGTTTAGCAGGCCAATGCTCAAACCAGTCTCTTTAGACTGCACCCATCACAAATTCAAGTTCATACATAGCTTAGCAACTGTTGTGGAGCAGGTTTAAGAAAAGAAACATTAACAAGGCAGGGAATTCTGATGGGATAACACAATGCCCTGCTTCTATATAAATAATGACACAGCCTCCAGGCATCTATTTTCAAAACCCAACAATGCTCCGTTTTAATTACTTGAAATGCACGTTACCCCAAAGGACTGCTGTAGTTTTAATTACTTCGAGGCCATCGTTGAATATCGGGCCCCTGCTTAGGATGCTCAGAATCCAGGAGCAGCCAAAAAAGGAGATGAAGCTAAGCTAAGCAACTGGAAGTCCTGTTAAGGCCCCTGCGTTTGAAAGGCAGGTCACCAGTGCAAAGTGCATTGATGCAGTCAAGCAGTGGGACCTGCTTCATTCTAATGGGCTGGGCGTACAGACCTTCTGTTGGATTCGTTCCATGAGAGACCAACTGATCCATGAAAAGGCATGTGCTTTACAAATGCTGTGGTTTAATTAATCTAACTGGCTGAAGGTGTGGTTTGAAAATTCCCACCAGCCAATAACGGTTGGCTGCCCAGCAGTCTGACTTACTGACCCGGGCTCATTACTCACCGAGCGGGCTAAATGTGTTTTCTGCGTCTCATTGTGGGTCACAGATGGCTAGTAAAGAAGAACCAAAATCTTGCCTCTAAACACTCTCACTCTTTGGGTTTATTTGGAATCTGGTATCAGAGTCTGAGCCCAATTTTCATCTGATCTTTATCTTCATAACAGAATGAAGGAAAACCCTGGGTGCAAACGGCCCTGAATTTTGGAGCATCCATAAAGTTTTGCAGATGGAGCCCAGCGCTAACAATGAGACTTGCGTCTGTATTATTTATGGTTTTGCAGGGCATCTGCTGGCTGCTCTGTATCTTGCTCTGAAATGGATGTTGCTATCGCATCTGAGCGCATAAAGCTACAGCACAGACAGGTGAGGTTGGAAGCAAACAACTGGCAAACCAGGATATGAAATATAGGGACTATATATATATCTGTTGATGGGAAGATATTAACATCATCGTCAGAAATCCAGTGAGTTATTTAACTAGCTTATTTACTGAAAAGAAACCTTGCATTTTAGGCAAGGTGACTCCTAAAAATGCATCATGGGATAGGGACTAATTTTCCTCTCACTAACACCTGTGTAAATCAGGAGTGACTCCACTGATGTCTATAAAGTTGCTCAGGTGTAAATGAGGTGAGAATCAGTATTTTGAGCCAGATTCTGGCCTCAGGTCTAAATCCAAACTAGCTTCATACATTTTAAGGCCAGAATGGGCCATTACGATGTTGTCTCCTGCAACACACAGGTCCAGAGAATGTCACCTGGTCACTCCCACATCCATACCAATATCCTCTAATTCAACCACAAGTTATCTTTTAGGCAGATATCCACCCTGGCCATGGAGGTTTTTCTATCTGACTTCAATACAGTTTCTCCAGTTTGATATCAGTGGAACTAAGATCGGAATATGGAATGGTATTATTCCATTCCAATGTACCACCCAGAACATGGTCCTCTAGCACAGACACAAGTGCAGCAACTTCATAAGCTCTCGTCAGTTAAAAATATATGAAGAAAAATAAAATAAACCCAAGAAAAAGGCAAGAGGGTTTGTGGATCTGACACTGAAATGTGTACAGAAAATCAATGGTCAATATTTCAAATCTTACCACTCACGCTACACATACAAAGTATTCTCTTGCACATTCAGGTGAGATATTCGTGCACACAAGCACTCATTTTGCATTCACAATAGTTGCAGGCACCTGAGGGAGGCAACACACCATGGCAATTTGTGAATATCTGGCCACAGGTATTTTAGCAAGGGGAAATTCTTTGTGCAGTAGGGATCTCTTGAACAGATGGTAGATTAGAGGCACAAAATCAACAGGGGGACAGCTCATGAGAAAGCCCATAAATCACAAGTTAGCAAAATGAGGATGCTTGCCTACACAGTTTGCCAGTCCTATTTTGTTCCCAGCATGGTGGCTGAAATCACCCTAGCTCTTCGGAACGCCCTGAGAATTAATTTGTTTGCTTCCAATTCAGGGCATCTTTTGGAAACCTGATTACATTTTATTCTCTCCCTTTTGGAAATGAGTTTTAATGCTTGTGAAAGGTGCCAGATTCACAGCCCTGGAGGCTGGTGCTTGGCTAAGGAGAGGACAAGCGGTACAGAACGGGCTGCAGCCAACGTTCCTCATCCATGTGTCTCAACTTTGAGCCGGAAGGACCGCCTGCAGGCGTGAGGTGGCAAGTATCCTCCATGCTGACTCAACTCCTTGGCAATGCAGCTGAGGCTACCAACACACCAGTATCAGTTCAGAGGGGAAGGGGGGATGGTTTTATTGTAGGCGATAGGATCAAGACTGAGATTATCTTCCCAACCCACAGTCATTAATCCAGGCCTAGCTGGCAATCATTTCTCACTAGGGCTGAAACCTTGACTGATCACCTAGATGCAAAATGCTCCCTCCCCAACCCGGCTCCAACCAGTCCTTCCTTGCTTATTCAAGTGCCTTTTCCCCCAGTCTCTGAACTCCTAGATGAACAATGCCCTGACACTTTCGCCTCTGTCCCTTCAATAGCAGGGCTAAATAAACCTGACAACATACTTACGCACACAGACAGGAGTCTTTCCAGACCAGTGATGGTCCTGCTGGCAGATCCTCACAGACATCCCAATGAGACGAAAGCCGGGGTTGCACTGGTACACCACGCTGCCGCGGTAGTTGTAGTTCTCCCCGTTGATCTGCCCATTGACGATGGGGTTGGGGACGCCGCAGTGCCCGGCTGGAGGGGGCACACAAGGGGATCCTTTCAGAACTGTGCGCACGCAGGGGCCGGTGGCAACGAAGCAAAGGACTTCCCATTTCCGGATATGGGGCCAGACCCGGGGCCAATGGGTGTCTTTCCACTGACAGGAATGTGCTCTGGGGTCAGGCCCGGGGGCATTTCCTAAGAGGGTGAAGAGGCCTAGCCCCCACAATAGCAAATAAAATAGCAACAAATAAAAATAATGTCTCACTTTTATAAAACTCTTTCATCTTCCCAATCCAAAGCTTGTTACACTCTGATCAGCTGAGCCTCAAATCCCCTTTAAACACGTGCTTAAACCCCTTTGAATTCAGTGGGAGTGGGACTTAAGCACATGCATAAATTCTTGAATTGGGGTTCTGGGCTCTCATTCCTTTGTGAAACATAATTCATCACTTTACACAGATATCGCTCCAGCACCTACCCAAACATTTCACTTCAGTTCCACTCCAAAGCCCATTAGCCATGCATTCCCGTACACGCGATCCCACCAGAGTATAGCCAGTATTGCAGGAGAAGATGGCCGTCGCGCCGTAGATGGTTAAAGTCCCAATCCTGTTCCCATTGGGAGGCGTTGGCAGGTCTCCACAGGAGATAACTGAAAGAGATCCCAAATCATGCAGTAAGGAAGAGCGGCTGGGGGAATGCTTTGGCATGCAATGTATTCTGTGGAACCAATTGTCACAAATTATTACGGAGGCCAAGAACTTATCAGAATTGAAAAAGAGGATTAGATGTTTACATGGCTAATGAGACCATCCACAGTTACATGACACAAGATGAAAACATATGAGGTATAAACCCTCATGCTTCAGGACATAAGCCAAACTCTAACTGATGGGGATCAGGAAGAAACATCCCCTATGGACTGGTATTTCCAGAATTGTCCAGTATGGGATTTCTACAGGATCTGGCAATGGTCAAAGACAGAGACAGCATACTGGACTAGACAGTCTCATGCACATTGACAATCTCTATATTTTTGTATTTCAGATGCCTTTTGGGAAGATATACAGAGGTAGTTGGGTGACATTTAATGGCCTGACATATACAGGAAGTCAGGCTAGAAGATCTAATGGTCCCTTATGGGCTTAAACTCTATGAATCTATGAATATTCGGGCAGCCTGAGTTCTAAAGAAACTATGAAGTTGACATCAGAAGTATGACCCCAGAGACTTCCATATTTATTCTCTTCCAGAGACTGCCAGATCTGCTTAAAAGTCACAAAGATATATTCCAGGGAACGTGCCCAAAGTTTGGATGACCCTCCAAACTTCCCCAGTGATTGGGGGAAAGTGTGGCTCCAAAGTTTAATTATCACGAGCTGTAGACTGAGATCCCGCCCACAAAGTTCAGATCTGACCCTCTTCAAGCTTTCTGTCTGGGGAGTCTCTAATAGTTTCAAACTCAACATGAGATTTGAGGATTGAGCTGGGTTCTTTCTGCCCCTTTTCTTGCCACCAAGATTCTGCAATTGGAACTTAGCTGACAATGCTCCCGATGAGGCAGAATGGGAGCTGACTCACTCCCAGAACAGGTTGAGCCCTGAAATGCCAACAAGAGCAAAACCTTGCATCTGCCAGTGAAGTCGGCAGCTGCATCTCCAGACACAAAGGTTGAGTAAAAGTGACATTTCGAAGGAGTAATTTTTCTGTCTCTATCTGCACTTAAGGAGAGAAAAAGACCTTTTACAAAGGAAAGCTCTAAAACACAGCAGTTGCATCAGAACAGACAGGATGCCTGGAGGAGTCACTTAATTCATTTGGCAAGAGCGTTTTGATTTACAGATCAACACAGTTTACCCTTGTGAACTTGGCGTTTGTGTCAGATTGGAAGCTCAGGTTGGATTTTCAAGTGGGATTTTTGTTTGTTTGTTTTAAATGCAAACTTCACTACGGCACTAGTGGCAGCTGACAGGCTGGGATCTGACAGCAAAGGATGGACAACTGCATTTGGGTCCATGTAGAGCGGTTCCAATTAAATGAAGAAGCAGATCAACATGTGGCCCATCCCTTGCTCCAAGCTCCTTCTACCTGAGGAATTCGGCAGCACAGCAACTAAGGCAGGGGTAAGGGTAGGGGTCGGTGTGTGTGTGCATGCAGGGGAGGGGGCTTGTGGGTTTGGTGGGGAGGGAAAACAGATTCCTCTGTGAGATGTTTAACACTGCAGTCTGCCCATGAATAGGCCACTGACATTTGCCATCCTTACTTTTACACGTTGGCATAGGGTCACCTATGCTCCACGTCCCATTGGCTTGGCACTTGATGACCCGCTGGCCCGTGTAGTAGTACCCAGGGTCACAGATCAGCATGAGCTGGGCGTCGTACTGGTACTGGGTCTCGTAGGTCAGCCTCCATCGGCCATGGTCCACCGTGATGCTGTTGATATCGGGGCAGGTGACGGCTGGACAGCCGCCACAACAGTGGGGGAGCAAGCGGGGGGGGGAAGCAGAAACACGGGAATTAATTAATGATTTCGCTTTGGGGCTCCTTCTGCCTTAGGGCTTGTAACAGGGTGTGCTGGTCCTTTAAGGAAGGCTTTCCTGTTTCTGTTTACAGCCCAGAACCAGGAAACTCTGGGAGACATAGTTTCTAGGTTTGATGGGAGTTGGTGGCTTGGCAGCAATGGATGCTGGGAAGGGGAGAGAGGATGCCTGCTAAGAGAGAGGTCAGGGAAAAGGAAGCTCTTTCAAGTCTCGGTCCCCCTCTCCCAGCATGCATTGCTGCCAAGCCTACAACTCCCAGGCATTATTCCTCTCAGAAGTTCCTTGTTCTGGGCTGAAACTGGACAGAGACTGTGCTGGGCCTGTAGCCTCCCATAAAGGGCCACGGCACCCTCTTTTTACAGGGCTTCTTCTGTCCTTTGCCTGAATATCTGATTTTAACCTCTGAACAGAGCTAATTACAAAACAGCCAGTGATAACCTGTGAAACACAGTGGGGTAGTGTTAGGGCTTTGCCACTCAGGGGCTGTCCAGAAGTTACATAAGGCATTAGGGGCGGGTCCTTAATTTTTCTTGTTTGTTTTGCTATTACAGAGTGTTACAAGGGGGCGGGTGGGTCTTGAAAAATCACCCCCCAAAATGGGCTGCGGAATTCACGAACTGCCCCTAGAGGGCGACATTGTAGCTCTCGCTCACATACACGTTCTGTCCAGCAGAGGGGGCCGTGCTGCACATTTTAGAAGACCAGAAACAAAGCCGTAAATGTAACGTTCCCTTAGCTGGAGAGCCTTTCTAAATCACCTCGCGAATAAGGTGCCCGGGCCCAGCTGGGGGCTACTCACCCACGCACTGTGGAGGGATGTTGCTGTTACTCCACTGCCCTGTCTGCAGACACTCTGTGGTGGACTCCTCTGCGGCCTGCAGGTGGAATCCCTGGTTGCAATGATAGACAGCTTTGGTACCCACTGTGTACTCCTTGCCGAAGACGATTCCGTTCTTTGGGGCTCTGGGCACTCCACAGGAGATAGCTGGGGAAGGGGGAAAAATACTGCCCTCTGAGCTGAAATGTTGATATAGGTTAATTAATAGAACTGGGCCCACTCCAGGTGCCCCCCACCGGTGGATATTCCAAACCAGATCAAGGTTTCATAGCTCAGCCGTGATAGACGGAGCTAACTTCCCAGATCCAAGCCACTCCTCATTTTGAGATTTCTGAATCCAGATTCACACCCAGAGCTGTGGCCCATCTCTAATAAACACAAAGGGCCAGATCCTCAGCTGGTGTACATGGGGGCAACTCCATTTTTTAAAGTCAATGGCGTTATGCCCCAACCTACGTTTTATATAGTGCCTATAAATACTAAATGTATCACAAAGTGCTCCACAGTTTTAACAATAGAGTTGCAAGACTAAATAAAAAAACGACCTTTGTATTTAGATCCTATAGCACCCCGGACCTCAAAATATATTCCTAACGTCAATTAATTAAGCTGTCCGACACCCTGGGAGTACAGCTCAGGAGAATACAGAGAATTGTATGGTTTAGTTGTGGCAGAGGCAGGACTAAATTTAGAGTTACAGGCAAGAGGGAAAAAATGGTTGTCAGATGACAGGTGAAATTAGATGGAGCCAACAAAGGGGAGTGAGGCAAGGGGGCTGTTCCAGGTGACTGGAGCTGCAGAGGAGAAGGCTCTCGCACTGTTAGTGCTAAGACACTCGCTGTAGTAGCCAGAGGGAATGGTTTGGTGGTCAGCTCGGTGTCCAATAAACAGAGGTGCCAGAGAGTCTATTAACCCTTTCCATTCAAGGACTTGTGGGGCAGGATTCCACGCCCTGAGTTAAGACAAGATACCTATCTTGAAGGGGGCACACCGATTCCTCTTGATTTCTCCAGGCAGAAAGGGACACCCATCCAAATTCTTCCCGATGGGGCCCTGCTTCCCTATGGGTCAGGTTCTTGAAACATCAGCAAGAGCAAACCAATCCAATCGTAGCTCCAGAACCTCTCGGCTCCCGGGATGAATAGGTCACCACGGACAAATGCATTCTGACTGGCCTCTGTCCCTACTGCTGTGTTTTGTAAAGGGACCCGCTCAGTGTCACAAAAATAACATTGTACACACACAGAACTGCAGGCTGGGGGACTTGCTGCTCTGTTCAACTGCACCACACCTAATGAGTGTGGGGAAAGCTCTCATTGAAAACCAGGACGTAGGGACAGGGGGGAACATGGCTCCATCCCCATGTACTCCAGGTAACCCAGTTAACCTCATGATGACCACTTTACTACACTAAGCATAATGGATCGTTAGAGGCGAGGATGCCCTTGACAACTGGGTGCTACAGTGTTGAGAGCCCTTCCTCACCCTGCTAGTCTATCCCAACTGATTTCTGGGCACCCCTCTGCCCCCCGTAAAACAGGAGGCTGCAGGGATGGTGTCCCTAGCCTCTGTTTGCCAGAAGCTGGGAATGGGTGGCAGGGGATGGATCACTTGATGATTCCCTGTTCTGTTCATTCCCTCTGGGACACCTGGCATTGGCCATTGTTGGAAGGCAGGATACTGGGCTAGATGGGCCGTTGGTCTGATCGAGTATGGCCGTTCTCATGCAGTGTGGTGGGTTGGAGTTCAAGGCCCTGAAAATGTCTGGCTTAATGGGGCAGCAGGGACAGAGAGAGCATGGAGGGTTTGGCAAGGGGGCTGGTCCTAGGGGACAGAGAGGAGTGGACGCAGAAGCCTGTCACCGAAGCACAAGGCGGATTGCAATGCTTGTGTCAGCGCTCTGGGTTTTGTACAACATGCTGCATATCATGGACCTCTTCCCCTGCCCACGGAGCTGGAAAATTGGGCAAGCAAAAGCTGTCTTTCAATCCCCTTTTCTTCATCAGCATTCACAATGGCTGGAAAAGTGGCCTGGGGCTTGCCTCCAAAAATAACAAGTGGGTTCCCACCCCTCTCTTCTCTAGTCCGGGCTAAGACAGCAGCCAGTCCATTTGGACTGGTGAGTCACGGGCCCCGACTCAGAGCCCACCCGTCTGGACTGGCAAACGGGAACGGAGAGCTTGTGTAATGTTACACTGCCATTAGAAAGCAGCCAACGGAACCTCGCCGCAAAATGCCAACACAGGCTAGGGAGGTGGAAGAAGATAACAGGACTTTTAGGAACGGCCGCTTTGGGGTGGACCCCTGCACCAAACAACGGTACACGTGGGTGTCTCTTTTTAAAAGGGTCTAAAGTGAATTTATTACTGGAGTGACCATCCCTAGAGAAAGAGCTTCCTCTGCTCAGCCACTGCGTGGGCACACTCAACGCACCATACAAAGGAGGGCTTGTAAAATGGGGAAACTGAGGCACAAAGGGGCACCGTGACTTCCCCAAGGTCAACCAGTGGCAGAGCCATGACTAGAACCCCAATTTCCTGAATGCCACATCAGTGCTCTAGCCACTAGGTCACAGCTGTTGCATTCAAACTTCACCAGGATGGGACCCCTCTAGTGGTGAGAGGAGCGTCCAGTCCTCCTCCTCCTTCCTCAACTGAGATGAAGGTCCTGGTGTGCTAGGTGCTGTACAAACACGCAGCGAGAGACAGCCTTAAAGGGGTTAAAAGCCACACAGACAAGGCATGCAATGGGAGAGTATTGATCACTCCTACAGGTGGGGAACGAAAACACAGAGAGGTGACGTGGCTTGTGCAAGGCCCTACCCAAGGGAGTCTGGCAGAGCAAGTCACAGTCCAACACTTCAACCTTCCTCTTATTCACCTTACAGGCCATGAAAGGTTGCGAAACTCAGAGCCAGTCAGGAGAGTGGACAGACCCATCTCATTTCATTCTGCACAGACTATTGGTGGCATGGCTTTCCACCCTTAGAGGTGCCAAGCGCTTTCCTCTCATTACCAGTGCTGGAGCCACTCAATGCTTCAGTCTGGAAAGCAATTAAGCAGCACCTAACGTAAACTGGTCTTGCTCATACACGTGGGTAATCCAGCAACCTGGTATTAGCGGGATCAGGCATATCCCCGGTTGAAATGATAATCACACGTATGTCACTTCAGCGAGCTAAGGAGCTTGATGAATCTGGCTAGGAGACGGGGTGTCTAGACAACTTGCCCTGCTGAATACCAATTTCATTCAGAGGTGAAAGAAGATGGGGCTGGAAATTCGTATCATTGTTAGCTGTCAGTTTGTAATCACTTTTTGTCACCCATTATATCTGATCAAAGCAATTGAAGGGGTAACCACCAAGCCAATAGTTTTTCCTCTGGTGTCTACACACCCTGTCTGCCTCTCAGAGTCAAAAGAGAAAGAGGAAAGACAAGGAGACGGTGGTGTTTAGGGACTTCGCCAAAAAGAAAACTCTCAGAAATGAAAACATTAATGGACTGATCCAAAGCCCATTAAAGTCAGTGCAGGTACATCTACACAGTAAAAAAAAACAACCACCACCCACGGTGGCGAGTTTCAGAGCCTGGGTCAGCTGACTCGGGTTCGCATTTCAGGACGACAAACAGCAGTGTAGACATTCCCACTTGGGCTGAGCCCGGGCTCCAAGACCCAATCCTCTGGCTGGGTTTCAGGGCCCAGGCTCGTGCCCGAGCCCCAATACCCGCACTGCTATTTTTAGCTGCTGCGGGGTTTTGTTTCTTTGCGATGCAGACCTACCCTAAAAGTCTTTCTGTTGACTTCACAGGGCTTTGGAGCTGAGCTTTCGTGTGCCTGGAACCAGAGAGCGGAGACTGCTCCGTGCTTTATGCTGGTGCAGGGATCCTTTAGCACCAATGCCTTTTGCAAACCAGAGGACCTAGTGGCTGAGGCAAGGTACTGGACCTGAGCAGAACCAACTTCTGCCACAAGCCCCCAGCATGACACAAGGATTATCATCCCCATTTGGGGAAACTGAGGCACGGAGTGCTTAAGGCTGGGCTTTTCAAAGGGGCTGACGAGAACTGGGTGCCCAATTTCCATTGAAACTCCATGAGATTTGGACACACAATTCCCTAAATTTCCTTTGAAAACCTTCAACCTTAAGCTGGGTATCCCAGTTCCCCCATCTGTAAAATGGGGACTCCCACCCTTACTTGTCTATTTATGTTGTAAATTCTTGGGGGGTGAGCACTGTCTCCTGCTGTGTGTGTGCACAACGCCCGGCACAATGGGGCTCTAGGAGCTACAATACACACAATAAATACTATTGGAGAAGCGACACCAAAGCAACTAGCAACACAGACGTAATACTGGGGATGGGGTAATGACAAGAGAAGAAGCACTAGAACGAAGGGAGACTTGCCTCTCTGTTGTGCTAATTTTAACCCCACTGCAGTGACACCATGGGACCCAGAGGAGAATTAGCCCCATGTTATTTATGGGTTTCTAGCACTATAGCCAGTTATTTCTTCTTGTTATGCTGGTTTCCTTGTGTCTCTGTAGCTGCCTGTTTGATTTTATTTGGACACCTGCCATTGCATATACCCAGTGTGGACACAGAGGGTAGTCAGCAATAATCGGGGCCATTCAGACCAGATGTAGTTAAATAAAAAGTTAATTACGCTACTAAGCCCCTCCCTTCCGCACAAAACCCTCTGCACCTGCAGCTGGCCAGGCTGAAATATGAACAGTCCATCATAGATGGCTGGTTGGGCCTTCGGACATTCTGCTTGCTGCATGACATGGGCTCCGGTGCCTTGCGCTTTGCAGTGGAAGGATGTTCCTACTTGCAAATTTGGTATCCTTGAACAGAATGTGGGCTTATTTAGTCTTTATTTACAGGGCCCGGCATGGAGCAGAGAGGCTTGGTTTTCGGGATTGCAATAAACTTGCCATCTGCTCCAGCAGTGCATTACCCAGGTTGAAATGCAAGCGGCGCAATCCAGGGGAGTCAGAGAAGAGGATGAAATATTGGAACTCTTCCCAGGGAAAGCAAAGTCAACAAATATCTTTGAGGGACCCATTCGGAGCCTAGCTCTCAGGATGGGGGAGGGGGGAGCTGCTGGGGAGGGAGGGGGAAGGTATGAGAGCAGTGTTTGCAGGAAGAATGCGTGCTAGGGAAGAGGACACAGGCTTTGATGGCAAACACGTAGCTGTGACTGCAAAAACAAGGCAGCTTAAAAATAGACAGCAGAGGTAGAAAAGATGTATTACATCGTCGTGTATTGTCCCCTCTGTGCCAATGCACGATTGCTCTCTGCAGAATGTTCTGTACTAGTTCCATAAATGTCAACCAGGACAGAGCAGGCAATAAAGCTTACTTGGAAAGGATGGCGAAAGGAATGGAGGATTATGAGCTGGCAGCAGGGGGCTATGGGAAATGTCATTGTTAACTAAACCATGTGTTTATGGGGACCCCAGTTCCCATCCTCCTGACACGGCTGATTGTCTGAGCAATTTATTCCATGTTGTGGGGCAAGTTCCCAAATCCCTGCTGTGTGATGCTAGCTACTGGAAAAGAGAGATGCTGAGGACAGCCAGAAACAAAAGGTTGCCAGTTGGCTGGAAGAGAGCAACAAAAAATACGTGCTGGAGTTCATGTAATTGTACTGGGCAACATATACAAGCCAGCAATTGATCTCATCTCATCAAGGCCAGAGGGGGGAGCTGCTACCACTGTGAATTACAGTAATAAGTAGCACTTAGCTAGCGCTATCTAGTCCTACAGAGCTCAAAGCTCTTGATAATGGTGGGGAAATAGGATTTGTATTTTAAAAATGGGGGAGAAACTAAAGCAGAGAGAGGGGAAGTGACTTGCCAACAGTCGTAAAGAGAGACAAGGAGAGAACCCAAGAGTCCTGACTCCCAGGCCTGTACTCCACCCACTAGTCCCAAAGGATGAGCTTTTCCCCAACTTCACCTATCTAATATTTGTAAAGATACTGGGCCATACGCATTCCTGAGGTAACTCTCCGGAGTGGGTGCAGTCACACCGGGGAGGAGTTTGGCCTGCTGTGCATTGATAAAAGAAGTAACCCAACTAAAGGGCAGACTATTAACCCTATCATTGCTGGGTCTCCCTGCGCACTCCTGCTGCTTCAGTGGAACATGCCAGGTGCCTACAGGGCAGGGTTCATGGCCGAGTCACAGCCAGTAAATCGATCCACAGGCACAGGCAGGTGTTATCGGGGAAGCAGCTCCCGAGCGAAACTCTGCTCGCAGGCAGCACTGGACTCTCCAGAGAGGCCCCCGCTGCTTTAGAAACAGCCGTGTGCCTGGAATGACTCTGGAAGGAGCGGGCTTCATGCAGGGTCTGGGCTGCCAAGCTCTCATAACACCACAGGGGCTTTCTGGCTTCCAGGCCTTGTCGCTGTATCTAAGAGACTGCACAACTCAGGGGAGCTTTGACAGTCAGCTTCAGCGCAATGACCAAGGGAGGCCGAATGGGACTCGGGCCCCCCATCCCACTTTTATTGTCTTGTCGCTATCCCCCTCGGTGCAGCTGCAGGACGTGTCCCCCACAACCCAAGAACCAACACACTCTCTCTATATAAGTAAAATCTCCCTGGGGCTTTAAAAATCCCTGTCTTGCAGGAAGGCAGGCGTAGATCCTCAAAGGGATTTAGGCACCTAACTCCCCTTCAAGCCAACGGGAGTTAGGCTCCTAAATACTTTTCAGGATCTAGGCTGGAGGGTGGTTGCGTTTTGTTTAATAGGAATGCGATCCCCAATGTAAAGCATCTTTTAGGGCAGGTGGCCTCCCAAGGGGCCAATCTAGTAAAGGCTCAGGAGTGTTACGAGCCTCTGGCGCAGCAATAAGGGGGGTGGGGCTTTCCTTTAGAAAGATGTCAGCGCGTAATTCCTGCTTTCTCAGGTACCAGATAGAAATTCTTCACACTTGGTTTAAGGTCTCATTCCACCGGGATTCGTGAGCAGTAGTTGCCATGAAAGCCTGCTGCTAATAGAACTGTGTTCTGCTGTCTGATTCAGCTGCTCTATTCAACTAACCAGCTCTTACCCCAGTTTGTATTTTAGACTGGGGTTATTCACTTGTTTGCCCCAGCCACATTCCTTAGCCGCCGTTTGTTAACAGCACAGCTTTCCGCGGCTTGGCTTGCTTTACCCCACTCGCCCTTCTGTTAGTACAAACCCTAAAAAGGAACTCAGAGCAACCAAACACAGAGCAGCCCTTGCAATTGGAGAGGATGGGTCCCAGGGCAATCCCTAGCAGTCGGGAGTGTCCATATCCCCTCCTGCCCTCTGCAGTTGATTGAAAAACAAAGAAAGAAGTTAGCAACATTTTTGCGCATTTTACTCCTGATTTTTTTGTGTCGAAATTTCAAATTTCGACTGAACAACATCACCCTGAAATGCTATTTATCGAAAAATGGTTAAAACATAGAGACAATGTTGCAAAATTTCCCGTTCCTCCCCACACAGCAGCTGGGTTCGTCAGCGTTTTGCATTTTGAAAGATGTAGCCATCTGGGTTTTTTTCTCCAGTCCTCAGAGAAGCTAAGGTGTGAATGGACAGGATTTACAAAAGAGCCTAACACCCAGGTTTTTAATGGGCGTTAGTCACCTAAATACCTTTAAAAATCTGGCCCTAAGTAATTTAGGAGCACAAGTGTACCTTACGCTCCTAAAACACTTAAGCATCTCTTGAAAATCCCATCCTGAACTATCCTGCTACTCCGCAGGGGAACGGAGAACACGAGTATAAGAACACCTTGCCTACACGGTACCTGTTCTCTGGCCAGTTTCGAGAACCATCAATACAATGTTGATTCCCCAGCATTACATTCACTTGGAACATTACAGGAAGAAACATTCAGAGCTATTGGAAAACCCCGTCCAGATAAAGAGGAGTGTTTTATCAACAGAGAAAAGCAGGGTTGATCGTGGGATTGAAAATAGGTACAAATACCAAAAGCAGTGAGCGGGGAGGAGAGAGTTGGGTTTAAAAAAACAAGGTGATGCAGCAGGTGATGTTCTGCCGGGAGCTTTCCCCTCTGATGCATGTGCAAAGCGCCGTGTGCTAGAGACACATGATCAATAAGAGAGAAATTCACAAAGGACCATTAGGTGCCCAGCTCCTACTGAAAGCCAGTGGGAGCTGGGCACTTACCTGTCATCCGTGGCTTGGGAAATCTCCCCCTTAGCACACAATAATTAGCCTACGCTGGGATTTTCAGATGTGCCTAAGGGAGTTAGGAAGCACAATCCTGCCACTGAAGCCACTGCAGGTCAAGGAGACCCATCCTCCGTGGGTGCTTCTGAAAACCCCACCCCAACCCCGAAAGGCCTCGCTCCAGGCTGGGCTGTACCAGGACCCAGTTGTTACACACTGCGACCCAGGCTTGGAACCCTGTCCCCTTCCCTAAGGCTTCAGAGCCTAAGCTCTCGCCCAAGCCGTAACGTCGACTCCACCTCCTGGCCCCTTGCTCGCCCGGCGGGAACATTCCCCCTGCCCCTACCCGCAGCCAGAGGCACCCAGCGAGCAGGGGGGAAAGGGCCGGGGCAGTGCAGTTCTACCCAGCCCATGCCCCCAAGCAAGCCAGCGCTTCATCCTAGCTCAGACTGAGGAGCTCAGGGGATTGGGAGTCCCCACAGGAATTCATTTGTCTTCTCCCCACCTTGGCACAGAGGAACCGCTTCGCTCCAGTGGTAGTAGCCTTGAGGGTGCCTTGAGCACGTGGTGCCGCTGTGGCCAATGAGACGGTAGCCCGCGTCGCAGCCGAAACGGATCTCGCTGCCTGGCTGCAGCCCGGTGTGGCTGAGAATCGAGCCGTGGAAAGGGGGCGGAGGGAGGCTGCAGTAAGGAGCTGGAAAAGGGGGAAAATATGTCACACACACACATCTATTGGAACAAAAGAGGTGCCATGTCGAGACAAATTCTCCTCTCTGTGCGTACGTGTTAGACGGCGTTTGCTTTGGTCTGAGATCTTACAAGGAAAGAGAGGGGTTGCAAAAAATACAAAGCCAAAGGGGGAAATGTTACAATGGCACATAATCAGGAACGGGCATCATTAACAGCAGTGCAAAGAACCTGTCCGCTCCGCGAGTGATTTCCAGGCATATTTAGGGCAAGACTGTAACATTATTGTGACCTGCATCCGGAGCAGTGCGTAGCTGTCCTGCTCCAGCAGCAGACCAGGGAGGGAACTGAATCAGAGAGGCACTTCCATCCCGGCTCAAAGGGGGAAGTAATGTGCTACACTGGTCTATGCCACATGACTTCCCCCCATTGCACCAGCTCAGGGCTGCTGGCTGGCATGTTGGGGGAATGACGTCCAGGCTCGGCCCACCTGCATGGGAGAAGGAGCAGCCGCTCACGGAGATGGCCCTTCCAGCACCGTGAGATGCAGCACTGGAGTAAGGGCAGCTCCCAGTCCTGCCCTTAGTAATTTAGGGCCTGACCCTGCGAGGTTCTGAGTGCCCCCAACTCCCGCTGGATTCAATGAGTGTTGTGGGTGCTCAGGATGGGGCCTTGAGAGGGCTCCGCGCAAGGGGCGGGGGTGTTCTTGAACACTGAAAGCGTCTGAACACGGCTGATTTCAAGTTCTGTTCTAAGTAGGCAGGGTTGGTCTGACAGTCACACTCCCTTTGAGCAAACTGGGGCTGGATCCGGAGCCATTATTACAAAGCACCACAGCATTTTAGAGTCAGCACCGAAAACGCTGCAGGTGACAATCCAGACACTGCTGTGCTTTTCGGAGATTCCAAGGCCAGAAGGGACCACCGGGATCATCTAGTCTGACCTGCTGTATAACACAGGCCAGAGACCTGCCCCCAAACCATCCCCAGGGCAGACCTTTCAGAAAAACATCCGATCTTGATTTAACGATGGTCAGAGACGAAGAATCCACCACAACCCTTAGTAGATGGTGCCGATGGTTAATTACTCTCACTGTTAAAAATGGACGCCTTATTTCTAGTCTGAATGTGTCTAGCTTCAACTTCCAGCCATTGGATCATGTTTCTACCTTTCTCTGCTAAATATTTGTACCCCATGTAGGTACTATAATCACGTCACTCCTTACCCTTACATTGTTAAGCTAAATAGATTGAGCTCCTTGAGTCTATCATTAGAAGGCAGGTTTTCTAATCCTTAATCATTCTCCTGGCTCTTCTCTGATTCCCTCTCCAGTTTATCAACGTCCTTCCTGAACTGTGGACACCAGAACTGGACACAGGATTCCAGCAGCGGTCGCACCAGTTCCAAATACAGAGGTAAAATAATCTCTCTAGTCCCACTTGAGATTCCCCTGTTTATGCATCCAAGGATCACATTAGCCCTCTTGGCCACTGGGTCACAGTGGGAGCTCATGTTTATCTGATTATCCACCACTACCCCCAAATCTTTTTTTAGAGTCACTGCTTCCCAGGATAGAGTCCCCCCATCCTGTAAGTCGGATTGGGGTGATCATTCAAGTACTTTTTTTTTGCATGGGAAGCTGGGCCAAATTCAAATTTTGCAAATCTTTTGGAGACAAAAACAGCTAAAACTCAGTGAGCTCGAATGAGTTTTGCTTTGGGTTTTTATGTTCTTGGTGGAGGTCCAGGTCCGAAATCAAAAAGAAAATATTCACAAGCCCACCCTGAGAGGAGCAAAACCACCAAGATTTACCCAGCTCTGGAAATTAGGAGTAATGTCTAGTAATTAAATATTAATTGATTCATTTACTGAGTAATGTCATTTATTTATGACATTCACTCAGGGTCGCACTCTAGTTTTATGGCCTTCATTAAGTAATTGAAATTTGCTAGCTTCCAAAAGATGCTAATTAATTTTGAGGAATTCTTAGTAAACAGTCAGTACCCAGTAATTGGTTTATGCTGGATGAGACGTTAAAACTAACCCTGTTCCCTCTGACAGCAATGGCAAAACCCTCAGTGGCTGGAATGGGAGCAGGATTTTAGCCCTAGTATTTCCCTTTGGGTGCCGTAATATAAAAAGTCACCCCTGAGTCACTTCTCATGCACCAAACGGATTCTCACACAAGTTCCAAGTGCTGCGCTTCTGATGCTACGCACCAGACAGCACCTCCTCAATATTAGGCTCCAATAACACAGCATCAAAGTGATCTTTAAATGAATCAAAGGGAGGGAAATGCTGTTTTAAGGACTTAGAGGTGGAAGAAACTGTCCAACCAGGACTTCAGATCCACACAACAGGTGGTGCTTCCTTAGGATAAAATTCCCCCCGGTGCCAAGAGTGTGCAAAAAGCCTATGCTCTACATTGGGCTTCAGTGGGACTCAACTCGATGCCTGGTCGAATTTCGTGGAACTAGTTTCAGATCACTGAGATCATGCAACATTTTTCTGGTTTCGGTTCCCCAGGAAGGGTTCCATGGAGTTTTTGCTCCCAACACCCTCTCCCCCAAAACTAAAGGTTTGATGCCCAGCTATCACAGGGATGGGGGCATCAGCAATACAAAACGCGGGGTGAACCGCATGCCAAAGCTGCACGTTGCCTTTGGAAACCCCAACCTGACCCAGATTCCCAAACGACAGTGACCGCTGCAGTGAACTGAAAACTAGCCAAGCTTTGGGCTGCCCCAGAATGCTCTGTACAGCTCCATTCCCTCAACACAGCCCTGCGTGGCTCATACAGCGACAACACTTAAAGGGGAAAAGCAAAGGGAGGTAGCCCAAGGAACAGCCACATTCTCAGGGCCGGTTTCCAGTCTCTACTGCGCACTCACCTGAGTAGCGGATTTTAAAGCCCTTTCTGTTGTACGCATGGTCGGAGGACCAGCGGAGATAGACCTTGTTCCCAGTGCTGGTGACAGTCAGAGGAGCAGAGTAATTCCCACTTAGAGACAACAGCAGTGGACTCTGGCCAGCGGGACCTTTGGGGAAAGATTGGACACGTGAAGGTTGGGCCCGGCACCTTCCCTCAGAGATAGCCACTCCTAGCCTCACACACCGGGACGTGATTTTTGCAGAAGGAACACATGGCCAGACCTGCTTTTGGCCGTACTGGGGGAGCTGTGACTTCCCCTTGAGCATTGCCATTGAGTTCTGTGGGCCCAGGATTTCACCTTCACGGGGCAGAACCTTCTGCACACTCACTGGGACGATAAGCAAGGGGTTTGTGTTCTCGGTTCAGCCATGAGGTTGCGTTTCCTGTGACACAGGAGAACCTCGGCTCTCCTGCAAGGTGCCTGGTGTGTAGTTTAGGGAAATGTCCTTGGATAGCTTTAAAATCCTTTCATTCCCCGTCTCAATCCATCCTCCCCAATGACCTTCCTCACTGTTCTTCAGCCTGGCACATCCTCCAACTACTCCCCTCTCTCCGTGCAAAACTATCCCAACTACTTCGCTGAGCCATCCCGCCGCGATGAAATCCCGGCCTCTCCCTCTCCCAGAAGTGAAGCACAAAGCTAGAGCTTCTCACCGTGCTGCATTCCCAAGTAGAAATGCTCCCCCAGGGTATGTCTACACTGCAGCTAAACACCCCGCGATCGGCCCGCGTCAGCTGACTCCAGCTTGCAGGGCTTGGGCGACGGGGCCGTTATAATTGTGGTGTAGACTCGGGCAGGACACTGTTCTGGGACCTTGTGACTGGGGGAAGGTTCCAGAGCTTGGGCTCCGGCATGACCCTGAACGTCTACGCCACAATTACAAACAGCTCCGTAGCCCAAGCCCCATGAACACAGGTCAGGCCAGCTGCAGGTGTTTAAGTGCAGTGTAGACATACCCACTTGTTAGAGATATCCCATCTCATAGAACTGGAAGGGACCTTGAAAGGTCATCGAGTCCAGCCCCCTGCCTTCACTAGCAGGACCAAGTACTGATTTTGCGCCAGATCCCTAAATGGCCCCCTCAAGGATTGAACTCACAACCCTAGGTTTAGCAGGCCAATGCTCAAACCACTGAGCTATCCCTCCCCCACTTAGGGGGGCTTTTTCCAAGCACAACATAGGGTGATAGACGTGTCGGTGGAAAGAAGCCCCTCGGCTCAGGGAAGACAGTGTTTAGTGACTAACAGCAACGCTCACTGCTACACAGTTGTGTCCTTTCCCCCACCCCCAACAGACAGCGTCCGTGTGCTTCACGCGACAGTTACCATCAAAGATCTCGAACTCGTCGTACTGCTTCTCACTCAGGAAGTACTCGATGGCGAGGGTGATGTTGTACCCGGGCTCTACTTTGATCACCCAGGAACAGGTCTGGAAATGGGGGTAACGCCCCAGGTAGCTCTGGCTGAGGATCACGCCGGTGGAGTCCGTCAGAACCTCGTTCATCAGGCAGTGCACTAAACCAAACCCAAACAAGAGTCCACAGAAAATGAGACCTCGTTTCAGGGACCAGAAGAAAATGAAGGGAAGCAAGGAAAGCCGAGGTTTAAAATGCAGGCGCTTAGAGATAGGCTGCAATTTCCAAAGTGGTTTAAGGGGACAAGGCTCCCAACTCCAATTGACCTTTATTAGGATCTAGGCTCCTAATTCTCTTGGGATCCCTGGAAAATTCCAGACCTAAATCCTGATTTAGGCTCCGCAGTAAGTGGGCTGCTTTTTAAGAGTGCTGAGCACCCAGCAACTCTAGCGGAAGTCAAGGAAAAAACAGCACTTTGCATGTGCTGGGTCCAAGTAACCTCTGTGTCACTCCAGCTTTGTGTGGGAAAACTGTCAAAATCCATGGGAGTTGCATGGGTGTAAAATTGGAGTAACGCAGGGATGGATCAGGGCCTCACCTTTTGACTGACGATCTTAAAGCACTGTGCAGCCATTCTCTTATCAAGCCTCAGAATATTCCCTCCAAGACCAAGCAAACTTTATTATCCCCATTTTACTGACTGGTAAACTGAGACACAGATCTTGCGACACTTGCTCAAGATTACTAGGCAAGTCGGTTAGACTAGAACCCAGGAGTCCTGAGTCCTAGTTGCTTGCTCTAATCCCTAGATCTCACACAAGCTCAGAAGTGTTTATACCAGAAGCAAGTGTTAAATAAAAGTTTGGTGTAAAAACAAACCAAAAAAACCTAACCCAAGAGACACCGAAATACAAACACACAAGAGGATCTTTATTGATCTGTACATCCATCCATCAGCGATTGAATGCTGTATTGAACGCTATCCTTGGGATTACAGAAAACAGCAAGAGTTGTCCAGAAGGGACAGTGGATTCTTTCCAAATCCTTAATCCCATTAATGATTTTTTTACCTCTGTAAATTGGTGACCAGATATCATTTAAGCAATCTCTTGGCTTGCAGGCTAACAACCACCAGTAAATAACTAAATGCCTGCCCCTCCCACCCCGTTCTCACACTACTAGAGAGAGACAAAGCTATAGAAAAATCTCCCATTATACAGCAAAAATGTTCAGATGGCGGAAAGAAGATGAAAAGATAACCATGGCTGAAGTGGAAAAAACCTATCAACAGGAAGCGATAGGATAAATAAGATAACAGGGTTGCATCTTTGGCATTCCTCCTGAGTAACAGGAAAGGGTGTGATGCATCACACTCAGAGCATTCAATTTTCTCTCCTTTAATGCACTGTGTAGTACTAATGCAGAAGCTGCGCCTCCCAGACTCTGCCCTCAGGAGGACTGTACTTAGCTGAAGGCAGTTCCTCGGTGCTACAGGGGTTCGTGTATCACTGGCAAATGGTCAGAGAGGGCTTTTTGTCTCTCTGAGGATAAGGATGTTTGGATTGTTGTTTTAATGACTTCACGGATGTAGCCAGGTGTTTGCTGTGTCAGAACAGTGCCCAGAAAGGTTTTGTTCGGGCTGTGACTTGGGGAAGTACTTACACTTATGCTTAAAATTAAGCATGTGCTCAAATGCTTTCCTCGACTGGGGCCTCAAGGCATAACACAGCACTACCCAATGCTAGACAGATTCTACCAGGGGGGTTGAGAGCCGTCAGCTCCCACAGCAGTCTGCAGGGGCTGCAACTGGCTATATATAATTTCTCAAATCATTTCTCAGACGGACACTGTCATAAATTAACTGATAAATATTTTACTATTCACCCTGCTTTGCTCAGTACCTGCAGCTGGCTAGACTGAGTCCCACGGCAGGAGAAGAGCCACTCCCTGCACCCTGGTCTTTCAGGGAGAAAAGCTTTGCAAATGTGTTGGGACCCAGGCCAGTTACCTTCGCAGGTCGGGGGCGGCCCTCCAAACTGGAGATGAGTCCCCAGCTTGCACGTCAGGATTTCCGTTCCGGTCAGGGTGAAGCCGGGGAGGCACTGATACCTCACGATGTCACCTGGAAAGAAAGACAACGCCCTCAGCTGGGGAGAAGGTTTGGTTTAGCAAGGATGAAAGTCACCCCTATGCAGAGTGGCCAGTACAAGGCTTAGGTACCATTTCGTTCCCGCTGTAGCTGCTATTTCAGGAGATTGCTCAAAGGGGCTGACTGCAGGGGACCCAGTGCATCAATCGCACAATTCACCTATTCTATAGCCACAGAATACCAATCCACAGGGGTGAAAATCGCCCATGTGCAGCTCCACTTAATTCCCACTTCAACCATCTTTTAAGGACTTCAGTGAGGCGCAGATCCACTGCACATGGGTGAATCTGACCGAGTGCCTGCACAGACATCCCATGATCTTTCTAACAGCCAGCGCTGCACGGTCCCTCAGGATCTGAGAACCCCGCTCCCTCTGGGTCTTACACCAGTATGGGTCCTGCAACCAGAACTTAGCTGGCAATGGTGTTGATAATGTGCAAGAAAGACACAAATCCAGCTGGATCCCCCCTTAGCTATGTGGGGATAATATGTGGAGTATAGATAGATAGATTAGACAGGGCAATACAAGTAAAACGTGGCACATGCGGGTCATATTCGGAACGGGTGTAAATCAGTGTTACTCCGCTGATTTCAGTGGAGCTAGGCTGATTTACGCCAGCTGGGGATTTGGCCCAGAAGGAGCAGATAGAGTGAGCAAGGTGGCTTTCGATCATGGGTACTTTTCTGGCTGCGGACATACTTTAAACACAGACACGACACTGAAAATTCAAAAAGCGCAGGAAATACGGAGGAAAGCTTTTGTTTGAAGCCTCATGGCCTGCTACACAGTTTAATCGCCTTAAACATCTTAATGCAGCAGGACACGATTGAGGCAAACAGCTCTGTACGTTTCTGAACACGGACTGGGCTTTCATCGGAGACGCCTCCTTGCAGTTACACTAGTGAGGATAAAAATCCTAAAGACTATCAAATCCAGCTGATTCCGTGCATAAGCCAGTCACCGAACTGGGGCAAGCCCTCCAACCTCCCATACTGAATAGCGCAGAATTAGATGGGTTCCTCTGAAGCACACAGCATTGGAGCCAAGATACCAGCCACAGGGAACTCTCATCTGTTCTGATGCAGCCTATCCTACGGGGATGCGGGTGGGGAGAAGATACCTATGTTAAATTCTTCATTCTCGGTGATGATTTCGGCATTGGGAACAATGGTCGGAGGGTGGCATTTGAAGAGCTGATAGGCTGAAAAGAAGGAAAAACAGCAAAGGTCAGGGCATGGAATTGCTTCCAACGGGATAAGGCTCGCATGTGCCTAACAGCAGCTCAGTGTGGTGCAAGGATCTGCTTCTCTGAAACAAATTGCCACCCTGCGGCATGGAAAAAGGGTGGAGCACCCAGCCGTATCAATCTCAGTTACTTATCTGGTCCCCATTACCCTGAGCAACTCGCAATCTTCCATCCTCACAGCACCTCTGGCAGGCAGGGCTGTGCTGTGGTCCCCATTGTACAGATGGGGAACTGAAGCACAGAGATGCTAAATTTAGTGGAAGGTCCCACAGGAAGATTGCAGCAGGACCCATGTCCCCCTAGTCCCAGGCTAGCCCCGTAACCCCTGGACCATCCTCCCTCTTTCTTGGTAGGGCCATAGCTCAGCCTTAGTTTACACTTAACACCTTGTGAAAATATCATCGACCCCGTCCTTCCCCAGTATGTGATCCCCCATTATCACGACTGTACAGTTCTGGCTCAGGCTCCCTACATTGTCCCAGATCTGTTCACTGCCTGCTACAGCCAGAGCCAGTGCTGAAAGAGCCAATGGATTCCAACATCCGTCCAACCTACCTGGCTTCTGAGAAAGGGCAGGTGAGGAGATGCAAGACGCCCCCAGGTATTATTACAGTGTTGTTGTAGCCATGTTAGTCCCAGGATATGAGAGAGGCAAGGAGGGCGAGGGAATATCTTTGATTGGATCCACCTCTGTTGGTGGAAAGGACAAGCTTATGAGCTTTACAGAACTCTTCCTCAGGTCTGGATAAGGGAACCAGAATGCCCACGCTAAACACTAAGGTGGGACAGATTGTTAAGCATAAGGCGTTCACACATATTGTAGGTGACCACGTAAAATGAAGTGGGCAGTTAACACCTCTCCAGTCATAGGACAATGGAGAGTTAATAGGCAGCACGACACTAAAAAAAAAACATGGACTTGTCTTATGCCTATTACAACAATTTCTAAAACACCCTGCTGTCTACTAACTCACCATTGTCCTATGATTGCAGAGGAGTCTCTAAGGTGCCACAAGTACTCCTGTTCTTCTTGTCCACCTTGTCTCTCTCAGGTCCTTGGGATGGTGTCTGTATTGAGAATCAGCACCATGGAGAGCACACTATGCAGCACTTCTCCTCCCAGGAAACAGGTGAGTGGAAGGAGAGTGAAAAGAAGACTACAAGAAACCCTATATGGTGCTGGCTGCAGCAATTTGGTCACAAGAACACCTTCCTCAACAGTCTTGGTCTGCCTAGAATGCCATTCAATAGCACATTACAAACCTTCCATGCCCAAAGTCACTGGGAAGAAAGCTCTTTATTAGTATGAAAGAGTAGAGGGCTTCGTTCGTGGACAGATGAAGGGTGGCTGGTGTTTACTGAGTGACTCGTGTGTGGAGGTGATGGGATCATCCACAGAGTCTGGGATACCTAGTGGAAGAGACTGGACAACCTCAATCGGATTAGGTCACTCCAGGAATAACGAGGATGGGTGGAAATCTTGTTCTGCTCTGCAGCCAAGTGAATAATTCACAATGAATAATTATTCTGAGAATTTCATCTTTGGTCCCTGTCCTTGAACTGAGATCGCAACATTCACTGATTTGTCACTTGGAATTATTCATTATTTTATTTTGCAAATAATTCCTGGGATGCAGCTGGTTTGATCTTCCAACTGAGAATATTAAAATCGAAGATGCAGGTTGCAGTGCCCAGTGTAACTTCCCTGGTATGTGATGTAAAAAACAACAGAGCAGGTTTGAAGCAGGTGTTTAATTATACATTTCTCAGCTGGCGCTATGTTGGTGAAATAAAGAAGCCATCCAGTCAGGGAACAAAAACAACATCGTTTGACTTATGAGCCTGGCCAAACACAACAAAGAGCAAATTTTACAATCAAACATACAGCCTGAAATGAACTATCAGCAAATATTCTAGAACTTGAGCAAAATAATTTGCTGCTCACCAACAGATGAGCTCATAATGGCTTCACACTCTAATCCCTATGGAGATGAACACACAAGGAATGTGAACGTGGTTAAAACATCTGCTTTTGGAGCTGAGTAACTCTTCTTGGAAAGCATTTTCTGAGGTCAGTCCTATTCTATCATACCCCTCCCAGCGAGACTGGGCCACCATAAACTTCTCTGCAATTGGTGTCAGCCTGCTAAGCCCAGATGTAGATGATCCACCTACTAGAGAGGAGCTAATTTTCATTAACTCTACAAAGCTAGTGGAAACAGAAGCAGCAGAACAATGTTCCTAAGACTTTATTATAATGTATTTAGATGCTTAAATTAGGATTTAGTTGCTTAACTTTAGAGACCCACTCACCCCTCTCTGTGCCTCAGTTTCCCCATCTATAAGTTTGGGGTACAATAACCTCCCCTACTTCACCAGAGAGGTTCTGAGGCTCAATTAATGTTCATGAAATGTTTGGAAAGAGTTGGATGAAAAGGGTGATTTATTTTTACCTAAGGGCAGTGTATGGTCCAACGTTTGCAAAAGAAAAAAAAAATCCTGACATCATCATAATGAGCTAAGCTTGAACAGAGGAGATCAAAGGGAACTGTCAGATCTGTAATTCTGTGAGATGCCTTCTATATAAGTTCTTTGCAACTTACCAAAAAGTTACAGTGAAACGATGAGCTAATGAGCAGGAGAACAATGCATGTTCCAGAGATTTGGGCAGTTTAACTGCCGAACCTGTCACTTCTCCTGCAAAGCTTCTTTGGTCATGGAGGAATAAAAGGGAGGGAGGGGGAGGAAACGGGAGTGAATTTTGTCAAGCTCCCAGAAATAAACAGTTGCTTGAAGACTCCAAACCTTTGCTCCTCCGGACACTCTGCCTCTGGATAAACAACAGGTGCTTTATTATGGCCAACAGAAAACCAGGAGAGGGAGAAAAAGCCCCAGAAGAAAGAGCGAAGGTCGGACAACTGCTTTAATGGCAGAAGCATCTCTGCAAAGATTTATTTTCATTGAAGTAAAACTCCACGCTAGTGGTATGTCTGTATTGCAATCGGGGAGCGTGAGTGCGGCTCAGGTGGACACACCTGAGCTAGCTTTAATCCAGCGAACGTGGGCACCAGAGCAGGGAAGCGGTGGAAGCCTGGAAGCCTGGGAGCTTAACTCGGGAGGTGAGCCCACGCTGAAATGTAGGTGCTGCAGCTACTTCACTGCTCCAGGACCCGAGCCAGCGCCATGAAAGCGAGCTCAGGTGTGCCCAGAGAGCTGCAATCACACCCCGTGATCGCAGTGTAGACACACCCTAAGTGGCAAACTGGGCTTTAGGCCAAGATTTTCAACAGCGATTGATTATTCCATTTTGGGAAGCTCAACTCGAGCCACCATAAAGGGGCCTGATTTTCCGAGTCTGGGTACTCAGCACTTTCTCTCAGCGGTCCCCTTTAAGGAGGTGGCACCGTGGTGGGACTCAAAAATCCCAGGTTCTAATCCCAGCACAGCCACTGACCTGCTGTGTGACCATGGGCACATTTCTCTGCCTCTGTTTTCCCTCCCAACCTCTGTCTTCTCTATACAGACTGTGAACGCTTTGGAGCAGGGACTGCTTCTCACTAGGTATGCACAGCACCTAGCAGGAGGAAGCCCTGATCTCGGCTCTAGGTGCGACCGTAAAAGAGAGAATAATTTCCTTTCTTTTATGTCAGAGTGGAAAAAAGATTCCAGAGTCCAAGGCTGAATTAATCCTCTTGGTTGTGGAATAAAATAAAAAACAAACAAACCCAGGAGGAAATCCAAACAACACACCTAGGAGAGAGAAAGAGAAATGCTATTTGCAAGCTTTAAAATGGATGTTTGACAGTGGAGAATAAAAAAAAAAAACCCAGACAAAAATTAAATTAAATGCTATTTTAAAATGCTTGACAGCATCTATTTAAGTGGAGAGATAACCTAGCAATTGGAGCGTCAATCTCTATTCCTTAATGGGCTACATTTCAATACGGGGCCATGATTACGACGGTTTCAGCATCTGGATAACACCGCACGGATAAACCTTCCTCTGAAAGCACCCTGATGTGCCTGCACCACAACAAAGCGCAGCTTGTGTCTTTGAAACACCACTGAGACCCACCTTGAGTTACTGTGCCATAAACACCCTTCCCCATCACATTCACACATCAGGTTCTTGGGCTGCTACCAGAAATAAGCATTTAATAATAGGTGCAACATCATCAAGTTTCAAGGGATGCTGCCAACTTTTCAGCCTCCCTGAATCACTCCTTTTCCAGGAGATGCTTCCCTATAGGTGTTTAAAGGGGGGTGGTTCTCGTAAGCGGATGATGCTCATCATTGCATTGGGGAAGCTATTTAATGGGATGTCTTGTGTGCCCGATCTAAGTAGCCTGTGCATGCACAAAGAGTTACATTGTGGCAGATCCAGGGGAAACTCTATGGAACTCAGTGGACTTACACTGGTATATGGTAGGCACTGTCAATGAATCCACCCACTTTGGTCAATCAGGGAGCCACCTGTGTGCAAATTTTCTGTTGTACCATGTGCAACTTATCCACTGAAGCATACAAAGCTTGAGCAGAACAGAGCAGAGTCTGACCCTATGTCTTTTTATCATGCTGTATGCACAGAGAAGAAACACTGCAGAGCTGTGCCTAGACATTAATAGTAACAGTATTCAGTCCCCAAGAGAGACGGTTGCAGAGCATTAAACAGAACCCAGGCTGTGTGCCTCCCCCCCACACCAGGATGAAGATTACCATTGGAACGGAATGATTTGGGGAGGGCTAAACAGCTGGCAATCTACCTTTAAATACTTTGTGGAAGTTGGTTGCTCCGGATGAGGGTAGGGTGACCAGATGAGAGGAAGAAAATATCGGGAGGGGGGTTTGCCAGCAGAGAAATAAAAGGGGGGGAGTGCGGACGGCGGAGCAAAAAAAAGAAAACCAAAAACCGAGCACCGCGAAATATCGTGACAAATTGCATCCCGACCGAACATCGGTTGGGATGCGGGACAAACGCCTAAATATTGGGACAGTCCCAGTTTTATCGGGACGTCTGGTCACCCGAGATGAGGGCGAAGGCATGAGTTGGTAGAAGGAAGGTGCCTGAGGCTGAAACGGGGATCAGATGAGTGGAATGAATATCGGATGATTCAGCCGCTTACTTCCTGGTTGTTTTCTGGTTAGCTTGGGTGGGATATGTAATCTAAGCCACCTCAACTCAACGTTCATGAACACAGCTGCAGACGATTTCGGATAGGTCATTTTTAAAAAAAATGAAAATCCTCACTGAAATTTCTATGAAAAAAATAATGGATGATATTTGTGCGCCTTTTTTTACATTTTTCAACCAGCTCAATCAATGAAGTTTTTAGCCACAGTTTATACTGAGGTTCCATTTCTGTGTATTTTATAAAGTGGTTAATAAACCAGTAATAGATGCTTTAATAGATGGTTAAGCAACGGCTCCTGAGTACAACAGATCAACAGGTTGCTCACAACCACAGTTTATAACTAGGCTTTGCACAATTTGATTTTTATCAATTTCAACGGTTTCAGAGTAGCAGCCGTGTTAGTCTGTATCCGCAAAAAGAACAGGAGTACTTGTGGCACCTTAGAGACTAACAAGTTTATTAGAGCATAAGCTTTCGTGGACTACAGCCCACTTCTTCGGATGCATATAGAATGGAACATGTATTGAGGAGATATATATACACACATACAGAGAGCATGAACAGGTGGGAGTTGTCTTACAAACTCTGAGAGTTCCACTCTATATGCATCTGAAGAAGTGGGCTGTAGTCCACGAAAGCTTATGCTCTAATAAATTTGTTAGTCTCTAAGGTGCCACAAGTACTCCTGTTCTTTTATCAATTTAAATATTCACTATTGTGCAATATGGGCGTTAAGATTTTCTTCTGATTTGTATCAATTTAAATTTTTGCAATGATGGGAAATTATGAGGAGGGGTCAGATGATGTGGGGCTAGACACTACCGGTAGTTATTTAAGGACAGCAGATGCTGAGATTCGAAGAGTTAATGCTTTACAACCATTAAAACACAAATAGCCAACCTCACATGGCAAAATATACAAAGCAAATATCCTTAAATCAAACTCTAATAAGTTCTTGAGCAGGATTTTTCTTACTTTGCCCAACTGTAAACTTCAATTATTATCAAAATATCTTTTCATCCGTGTGCGGTGAAATCGACATTTAGTGACATTTACCGATAAAAGTCTAATCCTGCCAAGCCTGCTTATAACCATCTTCTGCTGAGGTGCTTATATACATACTACTCATGACTAGAACATGCTCCTTAGACGTGTGCTTGGGCTTAATTATTAGGCCTGACCCGGAGCCAAGCCCACCCGACCTGATCCGAGAGGGTAGAGTCATTTTCCAACCTGATCGACCCCTGACTCTGGTCCCTGAACCTGGGTCGGCGGCATGGCTGCCTGCTGCCCATGGGGTCGGCCGTCCTCCCCTGCTTCTGCCGGCTGCTGCCCCTGCTGTGCTGTGCGTGTGCTGCAAAGTGAGCCGTGTTGGGACTCCTTGGCACACTCACTGTGCACACTCACACACACAGCGCCCCCACATCAACCCCACGGGCAGCAGGAAAGGAGCCGAGCTGACCCGAGCGGGTCTGGTTGTCTTCCCAACCGACTCACACCCGACGCTTATAGTCGGGTTAGGGTGGGTTCAGGTCGGAAGCAGGGCTCAAATGCTTATGACATCTTATTAATCACTTACTAGGCCTTTATAAAATTATAGCGTTGAAAGGGACCACAAGGGTCATCTAGTCTAACTCCCTGCCGAGATGCAGGACATTTAATAACAATACCTGACTCTTGTACAGTACTTCTCTTTAGATCATAAATAACATTCAGAAAAATAACTTTAATATAAAGCGTGAATATAAATATATTCTGGTGGGCTTTCACTATAGTAACTCTGGTCTCTAACTCCCAGTAAAAGAAGTGTCAATTGATTTGCAGTAGGATTTATGTACTGCTCCCTTCTATTGTTAGATTTTCTGTGGGGTTTTTTTTTGCATAACTGTTATACACACATCCCTTGTGTATTAATACACACCTTATTGTGCTTTGCAGTAATCAAGCAATTCCCCCGGAAGCCTAGCAAAGATTCTTTAAACTTAGCCTGGCCATGTAATACTGGCCTTTCCATTATCAGACATAACATTTGGTGTTCTGTACAGACTGGCATGCAACTGATATTAGTCTTTGTTGCAGTTGTTATAAGTGAATTATTGTGGTGAGTGGAAGGTCCTGTTCACATTTTCTGAAATCCCAGAAACGTCATAGGTTCTTGTTTGCTAATCCAATTTAAAGTTGGACTCTTGTTTAGTGATGGGGTGAAAATGCTCTTATTTACAGCGTCATACCTAGCATTTCTCGAGCATGCGCCTCACTCAGATTGAAGAATCCCCAAATAATTTAAGGAATCATTTCTCTCACTGAGAAATGAAGCCACCTCTGGGCTGGAACGTGACTGTGGTTTAACAAAGCACAGCAAGGCTACCCAAGCAGTTTAGCATGGGATTGGAAGAATAGCACCATATCCAACTGAAATTGCAAGAAGTGGAAATGTTAGGGAACAAAATGGATTTACACTAAATAGAATTTGCCAAGGAGAGCAGTATTAATAGCTGTCACCTTGTGAGATATGCCATAGGATCTTTCACAGCTGCGGTTTGCAGGAGTTTGATTTGCGTTCGGATTATCAGGAAGTTGCTGATACATTTCTCCTGCACGGCGTACGCATGCCTACTTCGCATGTGCAATTATAAGTGTGTGCGTAAGGCAGGCATTTGCACATGCAAAATTGCAGAGACTGCAGGTCTCAACTCTCTGAGAGACAGACCCTTCATGATAGGTCTCATCTGAGAGATGGTGCTTCAAGCAGCAGGGTATTTTCTGTATCTTGCCCTCTAAATATATCCCTTTCATGAGCATTATTCTTCCTCCTGATGACCCACAACTGGCTCAGACCCCTCTACATGCAACAAAATCGTGGGGCAAGAAATTAAAACACAGGCTGCTCAATGAGCAATACAGACCATAGAAATAGATAGCAAAGATCCCTCCGTTGGCTGCATCACTGTGGAATTTCATCAGGATCTGGTTGGAGGAGCTTTGGGCAGATTTCTTCACTGAGTTCCCCGTGAACATGCCCAGCTGTGGGGCTGTTTGCTGTGGTCCATCCCTTGAAAGCACAAGTCAGAAAGAACACAACCACATTACACCTTTCCCTGTTATCCCAGGGTGGGATCCGATGCACACATGCGCACAACCTCCTGTTCTTTCCTGCCCTATCTTTCTTGTCACCACCCCAATCTGCGACATTAGGTTTCCCATTACTCCTTTGGCAGCCAATAACTTCACTTCCAGAGTGGTACAAGTGGATTCTTCCCAGGTTGGCCCATATGATTGCAGGCAATGGGGACTCCAGATGTAACCAGTAATCTGCTTCTGAAGAGAGGGTTCATCTCAGCTTTCTGAACTTTCATCACCTGCCTTTGGAGAATTAAGGCCAGATGGTCCAAAGAGCTCCGCACTTTGGTGCACAGTGGATGCTAAGCTCCTTTGAATGTCCAGCTCCAGCAGTGGGCACTGAGCACTTGAAAATGTAGCTCTGAGCTCTTTAGGAAGTTTGGCCCCATGTGCCCCCCTCAATGGACCAATGTGGGTGGAGTTATTGACGTGCCGTGCATGACTTCTCCTTCCCTATCCTAAGGGGAGATGAAGATCCTACCCCGCCATGCTCCTGGAGCCAAATTCTCAGCTGATGTAAATCAGCCTAGCTACACTGACTTTGGTGGAGTTACGCCCATTTACACCAGCTAAAGACCTGGCTCCCGATCTCTGGGCGCTTGCGTTTGAACCCAGCTCTCCATTCCTGATGCCATGCTGTGCCCTCGCTCTGAGAGAAAGCGTTCTGTGATTTCACTTTGGATTGCACAGCTACTGACAAAGCCAAAGTTAAAGAGGACATCAGCAAATGTAGTATTTCCCCCCTGTTCTATATCTATCTAGTACCACAAAGTCGTTCTGCCAAGGAATAAACAAGCCTGGGAAAACGTCTGCTGGGGAAATCTGAAGCGAAAGGCAATTCCTATTATGCTAGTTTGAACCAGATTCATTTCATCTAAATTCAGCTTGAGGTAAAGACCCCGTTTGCCATTCATAAAAGTATCCTCTGGCAAGAGATTTTCTCTTATTCCCTTCAGCAGAGCATTTCAGAGATGAAGGGCCGGGCTGAGGAGAGAATCCAGCAGCAGGAGGAGGGACCTGTAAGCTAATAATGTCCAGTCTCAGCTGGGATGATGTCCTGCATTTGCCCCCAGCAGAGATGCAGCGTCTAGAGAGACTAATTGGGTCAGACTGGCCGCAGGAGGGCGGCATTTGTTTAAACTGCACACCGCATGGGTTTGATTTCTTTGTTTTTGAAGAGGCAGTGATCACAGAATTAGGGCTCGGAAAGACCCCTTGCCACTCAGTCCCTAGACAGTATTTATCCTCCAGGGGCCAAATCTTCGGTTGCTGTAAACGGCATAACTCCAACGAAGTCAATGGGAAAAGGATGGCGAGAACTCAAAGTCACTGGAGCTACGGCCAATGTACATCGGCTGAGGAGCCATCTACAGATCTTTGTCCAGTCCCAAATGAAGGGGGTTTCCCTTCCCCTAAGCCAGCACAGCACATGGCTCTATGGAGAAAGGGCCTATCAGACACTGAGCTGATACTTACTAGGCCAAATTCCCATCACTCCTAGCTATATTCCAAACCCCTCCAGAAGCATTCTTCTCTCCACCCCTTTCCCCCCCCCGAATGCTTTATAATGGCCCAGTCCAGCAAAGCACTCAAGTGCATGAATAACGCCATTGAAGTCAATGGAACTATTCCCTTGCGTGAGCGCTTTGCTGAACCGGGGCCCAAATCCCTACAGATCAGGCAGACAGACAGACCGACTGACCGACCAAGTCAGCTCTCACGCGCCCGCCGAGGCACCCACCAGATGGTGATGAAGTCATTGTAGGGCTCCGTTTGCAGCAGTGTAAAGTTGAGATGAATCCCATACCCTGCAGGCACCGTGATGAGCCAGGTGCAGTCCTGGGAATTGGGGTACTGGTTGGGGAAGCCCGGGGAGTAGACCGTGCCGTTCTGGGTGGTGATATTTCCTCCGCATGGGACTGCACGTCATTAATAACAAAGAAAAACACAAATACAATTAACAAACCCCTCCTGGATCCCCTGCCCCTCTTCGCCTACCCTCCCTTCCTTCCCCTGCTGTGAACCTCCTCCCAATTGAGCAGAGATGGATGCACCGCTCACTCCTGCGCCCAACGATGCTGATCTGCTCCTCGGCCCCAGAGGATGATTCAGGAGTGATCCGAGAGTCAGAGGCTGATCCAGATGTCTAACTACAGCTCCCAGCTCCCGTTAGCTCAGAGGGGTCAAGATAAAGGCAAGATTTGAACTCCATTTCCTTTGCACAGTGTCAACAGGGAATAAGGCAGCACTGAGGGGCTGCAGTGACCGGTCTCAACAAATACACCAGAGGACAGAGATAGAGCAGCTAGACAAGACAGTGGTTCTGATTATAGATGGATCCAACCCAATGTGCACGCTAGGAATCCGTGGATCCTGTCCCAAACTTTTCAGCTCCATCCTGCTTAGTGCTTCGGGGCTGAGCAGAAACAATTAGAGGCTTTTGGTACCCAGTTGACAGCCAGGTGCGCTGAGAAACCACACCCCACGCTCCAATGCAGGGACTAGGGCTCTCCAGCCATGTGTACTCATGGGGGAACAGCATGCTCCTAAACCCACCAGTGGGCAAAGCTACCCAACTATAAATATGCCACGACCTGGGCCAGAACTGCTGGACAGCTGGTGTTTTAGAGAGTGGATCTGAGAGCAGGGGTGGGGATTATTAGTAGTTGTTATTTGCATGACAGCAGCACCTACATGCCCTGATTGAGATCTGGGGCCCACTGTGCCGGAGACAAACAAAGAATGGGAGGGGAAACAGAGAGGTGATGTGACCTGCCTAGAGACACACGGCAGTTGAGTGGCAGACAGGGAACAGACCCCAGGCTTCCTGAGTCCCACATCTAGGTTTTACCCACTGCATCATGCTGCCTCTCTAGGACGCAAGATTTCTGGTGCAGAACCTTTTCCAATCTGCTTGGAACAGCCTTGGTGGATTTGCAGAGCGTGATTAGCCCCCTGCAGACAGGACTGTCTCTCACACCTTGTGCGCCTGATTCTCTTGCTTACACACAGCGCGTCACGCCGGAGTCGCTCCATTGACTTCAAGGGAGTTAGTTCCAATTAACGGTGTAAATCAGATCTGAGGCAGGCCCTGTGTATTTGTGCCTAATCCCGCTTTGCCTATTCACGTGAGCAGTCCAAGTGAGAGTGTGCGTGTACACACACACACACGTTTACCTTATAGAACAAGGATGAGATTTTCAAAACCACCTCGGAGATTGGGATGCTCAATTCCTCTCAACTGTAATAAAAACAGCGCAACCTAGTGATTTCCAACGGAGTCCCTTCAGTGGCTTTAGAAATCTCAGCCTATACAGATTTATTTCAAAATCACTACTTCTCTTACAGTTAAATGGACTTTCCGCTGTGACCTGCACGGGAAGGGGAGATTGTTGGACTAGGGCAACCATTACTCACGGGCAGCTTCTATGCAAAAACAGACAGCGATTGCTGGTGGTGTTTAAGAAAAAAAAGTATCTGGAAAGGGAGCATTTGCAATGATATTAATAGTGCTAACAGCTCAGTGACTCCTCAGCAAAAACACCCCCCAAACTGTACTTAACCACCTCTTACTGCGCCTAAGTATGTGGTTCCTGAAGCATCACATTTAGAAGTACTGCAGGATATGCCAATTGCTTTGTACTCCCTTCCTCGTGGTGTAGCAGGGTTCTTGCTAAAGCAGGGATGAAAGAAAGGGCCGGATGGAAAATGTGGGCAGAACGGTTATTTAAATACCTTAGGGGCTCGCTCCTGGTACCTCCAAGGCACAGTGAAATCAACGAGCATTGAGGGTGTGCAGCACCTGTGGCTAGAACTCAGCACCTTACAGGACTGGGTGCTAATGGGCGGATATTCAGTCACATCTTCAGTGGGTGTGTATCACCAGAGCTCCATTGAAGTCAACTGACACCAGCTGACGTTGTGGCCCTCTATGTTTTATGTCCTCTAGAGCTAAGGAGTTTTGATTCAAAAGAGATAAACAAACGCAGCCCCCGCAGTACAAGGCAAGTTTGGGAGTAACTGGTACAAGCCATCAGGGCCGGCTTCAGGCACCAGGCAACCAAGCACATGCTTGGGGCGGCACCTGGTAAGGGGCGGCCAATCTTGGGGTGGTGGGGGGCAGCGCGGCGCGGCATTCCGCGGGGGAGGGGGGTGCTCCGGCGGCACGGTGCGCGGTGCTCGGCGGGGGGCGCGGCGCTCAGGGAGTGGTTCGGGCGGCGCGGCGCTCAGCGGGGGGGTGGGTTCCAGTGGCGCGGCGCTCGGTGGGGGTGCGGCGCTCGGGGGCAGGCTCCGGTGGCGTGGCACTTGGCGGGATGGCGGCGTGGGGTGTGACACTCAGGGAGGGGTTCCAGCGGCGCGGCGCTTGGGGGGGCGGGCTCTGGCGGCGCAGCGCTCGGCGGGGGGGCTCGGCAGGGCGGCGCTTTTTTTTGCTGCTTGGGGCAGCAAAAAAGTTAGAGCCGGCCCTGCAAGCCATCCTGTTTACGGGGGAATCTTGCACTTCCTAAGGTTTTATATAAAAGACCCCACTACAGTAAACTGCACAGAACTCAATTTCTCTCTCTTGGACTCATGAAAGGCCAAGATAGCCTTGAACAGAGAAACTACACATTTCAGACCTTAAGCATATTCTCACCAAAACCACCCACCGCACCATAGTAACTCAAACTCAGGAACCAATCCATGTAACAAACCTCGATGCCAACTCTGCCCACATATTTACACCAGAAACACCATCACTGGACCTAACCAGATCAGCCACAACATCACCGGTTCATTCACCTGCACGTCCACCAATGTAATATGCGCCATCATGTGCCAGCAATGCCCCTCTGCTATGTACATCGGCCAAACTGGACAATCCCTACGTAAGAGGATTAATGGACACAAGTCAGATATCAGGAATGGCAATATACAAAAACCTGTAGGAGAACACTTCAACCTCCCTGGCCACACAATAGCAGATGTAAAGGCAGCTATCTTACAGCAAAAAAACTTCAGGACCAGACTCCAAAGAGAAACTGCTGAGCTTCAGTTCATTTGCAAATTTTACTCCATCAGCTCAGGATTAAACAAAGACTGTGAATGGCTAGCCAACTACAGAAGCAGTTTCTCCTCCCTTGGTTTTCACACCTCAACTGCTAGCAGAGGGCCTCATCCTCCCTGATTGAACTGACCTTGTTATCTCCAGGCTGATTCTGACCTGCATATTTATACCTGCCTCCGGAAATTTCCCCCACATGCGTCTGATGAAGTGGGTATTCACCCATGAAAGCTTATGCTCCAATACGTCTGTTAGTCTACAAGGTGCCACAGGACTCTTTGTTGCTTTTTACAGATCCAGACTAACACGGCTACCCCTCTGATACATTTCAGACTGGATGTCAAGAATACCGAGCCATTCGCTCCGGCTAACACCCTGAAACCACAGCTGCAGACACAGGTCTTGCAAACGGAGACTCTTGCGAAGATCATTAAAGAATTCCGCCTCCAACAGGGAAAGATTCAGCAGCATTTCAGTGATGCAGCAGTCGCTGCGCAAGGGAGACCAGACTGCACATTGACCCAATCCTACCACCGAAGCCTGAGAGCTGCAAGGGTCCTTTCTCAGCAAGGGCTCCGCACAGTGGTGGTGATTAAATTTACTTCAGCGCAGCACTGGGTGTTGCAAACCCAAAGCGCGGAGCTGATCAAAGCCCCAGTTCTTTACCTTATTTATTTAGCTGCTCCGACACATCATAAAGTTCTGACTTTGATAGGTGTTCGAATGGGAAAAAGTCAAAACTTATTTAGAACAATAAAACACTGCTCTAATCAGGCTCAATGTCAGCATGAAATAGCAGGCTGGGAAAGGAGGAAAAGTTAAAAAAAAAAATAGAAAGAAAACCAGGCAGAGAATGCTGGCCATGTGCGGCCATAAACCTGTCCAAGAGCTGGCAGTAATTTCTCAGGGGTTAATAAATCAACAAAACGATGATGGTTTCTTAGCATAAGCAGGGAGCACAGATTCTGAAGTTGCCACGTGACAGCGCTCAGGGAAATGTGCTCTGTGGGGAGCTTGCAGAGAAGACAAATCAATGCATTTACAATGTGGAGCCACTGTCCCTGGAGAGATTAAGAATTGATCAGAGCTGGGTTCTAATTTTTGTCTCTGCCGCTGAGTTGCTGGGTGACCATTGGCAAGTCACTTGAACGCTTTGTGTTTCAGCTCCTCATCTGTACAATAGACTTGATAATACACGAGGCAGTGGAGCTGAGAGGGTTAGATAATTAAGATCTGTGAAGCCCATCTTTGTCCTTGGAAGACAGGCGCTGTGGACCTGGTTTGCAGAGGTTCTGACAATGGGCACTTTAAGTGCTCAGCACTTTCAAAAATCAGGCGCAACAGGCATATTCTTCTCAGGGCCATATACTGCCTTATTGCACAAGCACTACTCCCACTGATAGTCAGCAATGGAACAAGCAAAGAATAAAACACTGCTAGCCAGAGATGGGCTTGAATCATAACCCCAGCTGCAAACACACCCTAACTTTGGAAGACGAACCCAGGCCTGGGTGTGAATTTCACCACTCGCCCACACCGCTCAAAGAGGGCTGACCCCAACTCGCTGATCCAAACGCTAACAGGGTCGAGACCTGTATCCGTACTCCACAGCTCAGGCCTGTCTCTAGCAGCAGCTTATGTTTCCAGAGAAACTTTCACCCTATAGGATCACAAAGCACTTTAGGTTTTACAAACGTAAAGAGCCACGGACTGTACAAACGATAAGCACTTTGCTCACTGATGCAATGCAGCTGGCTCTGGGGTGAGACAAAGCAGCTGTTAAACAGTGCACAGCAACGCTACACAAAGGCTTAGGAAAGGAAGAGCTATGCCCTCGAGGATCACATGAATAAAACATAAAGAAACTGCAGACCATATTTTTATCTCTTCTATTGCATCCTCCAGTATCACTGAGCTGCTGTTGCAAGCTGGTTCCCTTCCCACTAATCAGCATCGGAACAAAGCCAGACTGCATAGGAGTTTGAATGAACCTGAGTCAGCAATCTGGGCTTTGACCTAGAAAGAAGGTGGATTCAAAATACCAAGGCAATGTCATTTCCTCCTTCCTCCCAGCTGATTCATCAAAATCCCCAAGGCAAGCAAGTTACAAGACGCCAGTACTGAGTAGACTCCACGGGCTACCCAGAAAACCCCCATGACGTTCAAAGGTGACCCGATAAAGTCGTACCTTCACACCTGGGCAGTGGGTGGTCCCAGTTCCTATTGGTGCCGTGCTGACATGTCAGGACTGGGTGGCCAATCAGCTGGTATCCAGGAAGGCACTCAAAAGATACAGACTGGCCAACATTGTAACCGGCTCCTCTCACAATGCCATTCGCGAAAGGCTCAGGGTCAGGACACTCTTGGAGTTCGTAGGCTGGAAATACAAGGAGGAGACAGGTTCTATATTTCATGCTTTCCTCTAAAGGCTGGAATCATTTTTCCCTCCTGCCAAGGGTTTCGTAGTGCTAGAGCCACCGTCCTCACCATATCTTGGTTGTCGCTCTAGAGGATGGAGGTATAATGGGTGGAGGAGGAAACGGGGCATGGGACAGAAGGCCAAAATGTCACCCCGCTGGACAAAAATCCCTTGATAAATACATGTCCTATGGCGGTAAATACCCCTTTTCTCCCTGCCTTATAGCTGGACATAGGACCAGAAGGGCTTGAAGCTATATAAAAATGGTCTGATCCAGTATGGCAATTCCCAGCTAAAAATCTATCCCCTGGCATGATTATGGATTTCAGGTGAAATTCTGGCCCCACTGAATTCTATGGGAATTTTGCCATTGACTGCAGTGGGGCCAGAATGCCACCGTTAGATTCTTCACAATGCTTGGTGTTTTTGGTTTGGTTTGCGTTTTTGGTTTATTTTGGTGGTGACTCTATAAAGGGTTTAAAGAGCCAAATGTTCTTCTGATTAGAAAATCCTGCTACCTGGGGCAGGCGTGGTCATGGAACAATGGGCCTCACTTTTGGTTTATCTTGTCTCTACGAGGCCTATATCTGCAGAGTCAACCCAGAGCTCGCTTCTAATGGGGGAAATCTGCCTGGTTTTTCAACAAAATGGAAGTGGATTTGGTGATAAATGGATGGCAATGGGCTAACATGCTCTGCCTGACACGATGAGTTATTATTGATCAGCACAGCCAGATCTAATTTCCATAGCAATTTCCATGAGATTACCCATGGTGCCTTGGACTGTGCTTTTCCCCCCTAAATCGTACAACAGCGCATGAGTTATATGGTGCATGCACGGGAAACCCAAGGGAAAATTAATGTTTTCAATTAGGTCGGAGTAGCTGCTTTTAGTGCTATTTCTGGGGAGTCTGCCCTTTGCCAGCCTTTGGCTGCATCACACGGACAGAGAGATACGCTCTGCCTTTTCCACTCCTAGGTTGCCTCTCTTCTGTGGTGGCAGGATCACTCGGCTCCCAGCTGCGGCACATCAAAGTCCACCCTCATCTCCTTCGTCACAAGACACACAGCTCCCCTGCAGGACACCTTGTCCCTTCAATGCTTGAATCCACCCAGGATGGGGATGCAGAGAAGGCCAAGTGTTTTTGGAATGTAGTACTGATGAGAGCTCCGGATTGACAGCCCTGCAGACTCCGATATGCACTGACCCATTCCCCTTGAAGTATATATAGAAATGAGGCCGTGTCTAGGTATATACATGGAAATCTGCTTCTTTGGTCTGCTCAGCCCTTGGCTTCTTGTATTGCAATGACCAATGGCCCCTCAGCAGAGGGGCCAACAAGCGAATGAGCCATGAGACTCAACACCCTGCGGGACAACCCCTCCAAAGGCACATTGGTACAGGGACATTGTGAGGGGAAATAGCACTGCTGTTGCCCATTAATGAATTAAGGAGCTCAGCGCCTTCCAAAAGCAGAAAATCTACTCTGAGAAGTTTCAACAAGAAATGCCCAGAAAGCTCCTGCCCAGAGGGTTTCACAGACTCACAGGCATTCACTGCTCAGGGGCCTACATGTTTAATGGTGCCTAGGGATCTGGGGTGCTCAATTTTTCAGGTGCCTGACTTAAGACACCTTAAATGGGTCTTGATTTTGAGAGAGTTGAGCCCCATCCCCCAGAAAATCAGGACTCCCTGTAAGGTGAGGATGCAAAACCAGAGGCTCTTCAAATTCACTGGTCACTTGTGAAACTTTACGCCAGGGTTTCCTTTGGAATTGGTGCTAATTTATTTCTCTGCTCCCACTCTCATTCTCTGTTAAGATTCTCAAACCATGCCCAGCGCCATGCATATGAATATTCAGTTAAACTACTGCACCTCTTTTCTTTTAAATGCCCAGTTCCCCTCTCCACAACCCATCTCAGCACAAATCAAGAGTGCATCGCAGCTCTAGGAAACAGAGAGGAGCTTTCAGGATCCAAACTTGACTTTTGACCTAGAAAGACAAGCACCTGCAAAATTCCAAGGCAAAGTCATGTCCGTTGGGGACTACTTCTTATGGCACACGACAGTCTAGAGAGCCAAGATCAAAGTCAGTCTGGCCAGAATTAATTCTGAGGCATTTCACTGTTACAAAGCACTACAGGAACATTTGTTATTTGCCTTAGGCGACAGCAGGATGAACGGAACCCAGCTATTAGGATTAAGTATGGATCTCATGTAACACCTTTCCACTCATTTGGATTAAGTCCTCATGGTACTAATTCAACACAAGAGCAGCTCTTGTTCCATCCGTTCCCTCTCCACTGCCAGCCCTGGGGACAGAATTCTTCCTCCCTGCTTGTGTGGTGGCCTTGTTACCTTGGTATTCCAGCTTAAACCCTGGCTTGTTCTGTGAATGGTCGCTGTGGAAGTACACGGTGGTCTCGTGTGACGTTGACAGTAGGGAGCCCGGGATTTCAGTGCCGCTGAACCTGCCAATCACATTACTGGTGTCGTACGGTCCATTCCGGATTTCAACGAAATCGTGGTTCGGCTCGGTGGAGAAGTTCAGAAACTGGATGTGGGCGCCTGAGAAGGAGAAGAGGAGAAGAAATGAATGCAACGGTCAAGCCAGTCTGCTAGTTCGGAAATCGGCAAATACCAATGGGTCAAGCAGCAGGACCTGGAACTATATTCAGCAAGTGTCTGATGCCACAATGAGCCTGGTGGTGGATGTACCAGGTGCATGCAGGTGGACTGAAGGAACCTGTTTATACGCAGGTAGAATACATTTGCTGTGCTGCTGAATGTCCAAGGTACATCCAGACAGAAAGCACCTGCTGTACTGACTACCAGCTAAGCTCTTTCATTCCTGTTATTTCAGTGGAGTGCTGCAACACAGTAGGCAAAGTGGACACTCAGCAGTTGAGTGCTGGAGCATTGAACATTCGTACTCTTTTTAAAAATCATTCACCCCACTGTTTCAGTGAGAACCATTGCTTAAGGACATAGGCTCTTTGGGTATGTCTACATTGTACACTAGGCTCAGGCTCTGACCCAGGTGTGAGCCCAACCCCACACAAATCCATCTGACTCGGGTCAGCACTCAGGACCTGGGTCCTAGGATCCAGCTAGCTGGATGGGTGAGAGCCTGGGTCCAGCTGTGACTCGGGTCCACGCCCTGTCACTTTGTAGTGTGGATGCAGGGCACGCTGTAGACCCAGGTCAGAAGGTCTGTGCAGTGCAGTATGGACGTGTTAGCACGGCTGAAAGACCCGGGTCCAGCAATTGCAAACCCAGATTTACAAAGCAGCCTGGACACTCAAGCATGGGCAGGGAAACAGTGAGGCCATAAGCCTGAGTCTCACAAACATGGCTTAGTGGACAGTGTAGACACACCCTTTATGTCCAAACCTTCAGCCACACACATCATGAAATAGGCTCACGCCTTACCTTACCTCCATCCATCCAGAGAGAGGAGTCCATCTGTTCCTAGTAGTTCTCAACCTATTTACCATTGTGGGCTGCATATGTGGCCTAGGATGTGTTTTATGGGCTGCATCCAATACTACCTATATGGCCCAGAGGATGCCACATGGGTCACAGCTCTGTGCTGATTGGGCCGCAGGTTGAGAACCACTGACTCAGACTAATGCTCTCTCAGGGATAAGTTCAGCATGGGGACCAGATCACCACTTCCACTGCCTTGTGAAGACCAGGTTTCTGACAGAAACGAGTCAGACACACGCTCCCATCTTGCACAGAGAGTGTGAGAATTTAGCATTCAGGCGCCGCTTAGAGGGAGACCATGACCTAATTGTATCTTGATTTGCCCTTTAAACAACTCAGCTGGCTTCCAGTTGTTCTATAAGGGATGCTTCTCAAGCTAATGGCCCAGTGCCGCTGGAGTTCCTGCGCTGCACTGTTTGGGGCTGGATTGTGACTGGGTCCTAAGCAGATGTGCTATGAGGAAGGGGAGCACCAGGCAAATCTCTCCCCCTTTCCGCATGCTGTGGTGTGTGACCGAGCCATGATCCGGGTGGCCAGCTGGGGTGCTGGGGGAGGCAAGTCCTGACTGCACCCCAACATACAGAGGCATGCGTGATTACAACAAGGGGGAAAGCTTCAGTCCGGAAAACTCAGAAGTGACCCAGAGAATCAGAGGTATTTGCAGGTGCAGTGAGACCTTCCAGATTAACCCCTGAGTGTCTACCATCACATAGGCCACAAGCAGAAATAGGCACCCAGAAGCAACAGTGTTCGTCTGAAGAAGCGGCAGCCTTACCGAACCCTACGGGCAGAGAGATCCTCCAGCTGCAGTCCATGTTACTGGGGTAGTTTCCTGGGAACCCAGGACTCAAGATCACTCCTTCCATCTCTTCTGCGGTCCCACCGCATTGGGCTGTAAGATTGACAAGGGCCTGATGTTAATGGAAAGGATCTGTGGAAAGGTCACTTACCTTTTACACAGGGAGACAGCCGCAGCCATCCATTTATTTTATGGAAAAGAAGAAAAATTCACCATGGAACTAACATGATATTTGCCAAGCATCACCCTGTTCATCCCACTAGTATGTTGCATGTTTTTCCTGCACTCTGTGTCTGACCTATTAAAGCTCTTATCCTGTGACTGGATCCATACCTCTGAGCAGCTCCGGCCACAGCATTGGGACCTTAGGTTGTAAGGCGTTAGAAGCAGGGGGCATCTGTTACCATGGGGCACGTCTTCACGACCTGCCGGATCGGCGGGTAGCAATCGATCTATTGGGGATCGACTTATCGCGTCTAGTGAAGACGCGATAAAATCGATCCCTGATCGCTCTGCCGTCGACTCCGGAAATCCACCGCGGCAAGAGGCGGAAGCGGAGTCGACGGCGGCGCGGCAGCGGTCGACTCGCCGCCGTCCTCACAGCCAGGTAAGTCGACCTAAAATACACAACTTCAGCTACGCTATTCACGTAGCTGAAGTTGTGGATCTTAGGTCGACCCCCCTGTAGTTTAGACCTAGCCCATGTGTATGTGCAGTATCAAGCCCAATGGGGCCTGCGGGCGGTAACTATTTCATTTTCTTAAATAAGGGACAAAATACAGCTAAGAAATCTGTCTGTCTAGCGCTTACGTTGATTCTGAGTGCCTCCGTTTGATCCAAATCAAGGTGGATCCGTTGGTATGATATTTAACAAACTCTGGACAATTATAAATACAGAACAATGCGTATATGCAGTTGGCTCAAATGAAACCTTTACAAAGGCCAGTGCACAAACATCAAAACAAACAAGATGTTTACAAAAGACGACAGATTAAATTTCAACTCAAGACACCATCTTATCTGACTGACCTCTGCGTTACTCTTGTAATACATTCCAACAGAAGACACGCACTCATATCCCTAATCCAATCTGACACTGAAGGTACAGATTTCCCTTTGTCCAGCATCTAACTAGGCATGCTCACGTCTGACAATGCTTCTCTTGTAAGGTTTTTTTTTTCCCCTTGATGTCTGCTTAACATAACTGCTCTTAAATTATGTAAAAGGAAAACATCTGGATTAAATAAACTGAGAGAAGCCAGGGAATTAATATGTTTTCTCTGGTGTTTTGGGAGCTTTTGTATATGGTTTGGAAATGAGAGAACGACGAAGAATCCAATCTCTGGTTTTACATTTAGGTGAAAATTGTCATACTTGGGAGATGCTTGGCACATATACACAGAATTTCACACGCACACGCACACAGAAATAAGTTGCTACCTTGCTTGATTTTCACTCAATGAGCTGCTGGCGCGCAGTGTCTCTGAAAACCAGGTCTACACCGCCTGCGGCAGCGAACCTTTGAGCCCGAATTGACAGACTCAGGCTCATGGGGCTCACGATACCACACTAAAAACAGCTGTGTAGCCACAGCGACTTGGGCTGGAGCTTGGACTCTGAGGCCTAGGCAGGGGGCGGGCATCAGAGATTGAGCCGCGATTTACAAGGGCTGTCTCCGCAGCTGTGTTGAGTGCGGTAGTGCAAGCCCGAGTGTTGACTTGGGCTCAGATCCTTGTTGCCGTGGGCTGTCCCTGGTTGTGGAGACGTACCCTTATTTAAGGTGCCTAAATACGGATCCAGCTGTACACTTCTGGGCTTGAACAAACCAACCCCAGACACACACTGTGTTCCTTTATTAAAATAGCAGTGACCCGGTCCTGCAAAGGGGTCGCCCCCTAGTGACATCACTGGGATTTGGAGGAGAAGAGAAGTAAGTAGGTAGATAGGTAGACAGATAGGCAGGCATGTATGGGGAGGGACACACAGACAGAACTTTCCAGCTCTACACTAAAGAGACAATCTGGAGCAAACCCCAGTGTTATTTGCATCGTGATAATGCATAGACGCTTCAGTCATGGACCAGGGCCCCATTGTGCTAGGCACTGTACAGACACTAACGTCTACAACAGGGTCTTGGCCCACGACTGGGCTCCCACGTGCTATGCCAACACAAATACATCACAGTAACGATAATATAAGAGTTTTTTGTTCTTGCTCATCTAACCATTAATCTTGGAGGTCCCCGTGGCTACAGTATTGAGACGCTGTTCCCAGCGCCTGAATTCCTTGACTATAATGCTGAGCCAAAGGGGTTCTGGCTCCTTTCTAAGCAGCTCCCATTGGCAGGAGTTCTATCCGCTCACTTCTTTCTGCTGTAAGTATCTCTCTATTTATTTCTGGCCTGTAGATCATCAGATAAAAGAGCCAGCAGCTATTATAATTACTTTAAAGCTAAATGATGTGAGCTGGAGCAGCAGGGGCCTGAAATAACTGTTAACTAACTAACGCTGTTAAATGCATAAATGTCTCTCTCGCAAAGTCATAAAGTGCAGAATATGAATATTAAACATCTAGAGTTGTTAAAAAGCAAAATATTGCCTTAAAATAACCCAAAAGGTCCCACAAGCTGCCTTCATGCCTCTGTTTCTACAGTACCTGCTCCTGCCCTTATGTAAATCAATAGCCTGACACTTGTTCTCCTCGACAGGAATAGGATGGGCCCTACAGGTCCACCACCTTTAACGCTGCTGGCAACTCATCACCACCTTTCCCCAGGACATCACCGTAGGCAAGCATGGTGAACGAGGCGTGGTGAGCTTCTGGTTCTTTACCGTTCTTCTTTTCCTGCAGAGTGGCCACCACTGAATGCCAGGTGGGGGGAATGGCTCTCCCTCTACACAGGAGTGATGGTTCTATGATGTAGATTCACTGATGGGGGCTTTGTGAATCAAACCAAACCAAGTTTTGTTGTTGTTTTGGATGCCAGTCCCAGTGCTACCGGTCCTTCCCTTTTCACCCATGCTTATTCCCCCACATTTTAAAAGGGCACCATATAGAAGCGGCTAAGCTGTGGCACGAATCCTACCGATGCAAAGTGGAGGTGGATAATTCCAGCGCCGGACGGTCCCCGGCATGCAGGAAATGTGTGAGTGCCCCTACAAAAAATAAATAAAATAAGATGTTTAGAAGATTTGGGGTTTCACAGCAACGTTAAAGTCCAGAAAACAAAAACCTTCCGGATTTGCAAGTGTCTAGTACCTGGAGGGCATAGCCTGGCTCACACTGAAAGGAGACGACATCATTAACCAAGTACCTCTCTCCAATCTTCAGGCCATTCCCAGGCACTGCAGGTTCCGGACAGCTGGACAGGCCGACGGCTGTGAAAAAGAAAGCGTGAAACTGAAAGCTCAAAGAGAGAGGGGAATGTGAACTATGGAAAAGGCAGAGAAGGAAGAACCTTGGGTCTCAATGGGACAAGGACATCATACTTACAGATGCACGACAAGCAGCAGGGAGAGAGACCACAGGAGCAAACACAGAGAAAGAGCCAATGCAACTGAGCGTGTGTACTGAAATGGGCATAAACCACAGAGGGGAATCTGCATCTTAACTCACTGTGACCCTTCAATGGTCGCTAATGACCTCCCCCATAGAAATCAGACAGGGAAACTCCATTTTGCCATCTCCATCTCTCTATGAAATTCCCCCCAAAACAGTGTATCGTGGCATGCTTTGCCCAGTCCAGCTTTGAATGCCTCTAGTGATGGGGCTTCCATCACTTCCACTGGGAGACCCTCGCAGGGTCTAACAGAACTCACCACTGCCCTATTTCCCCCTGTCAGTCACCTTAAATTCACCCTTCTTCCATTTTACCCCATTGGTCCTAGTCCTAATACCTCCTCCACACAATCCCTTTCCCTCTGGGCTGGGAACACCTGTACCCGCCAAAACCTCTTCCCAAGGGCCATCAGCAAGAAAGCTGGATCCCTAGCGTTAAATTTGTTCTGCATCCCATGTGACTTTCTTTTGCCACCTAACTTGATCTGTATGCCCATGCCATGGCTCCCGTCTTCCTAACAGCCCTAATCACCTTTCTCCATCCTCCATGAAGAAGCTCCAGCATCTCATTTACATCCTGGCCTCGGCAGCTTTCTCTGGTATCTTAATAGTTCCCCACGCTCTATTCTCTAGTGCTTTATTCAGTCCAATTTTATTCGTCTTGCATGAGCGGGCTCCCAACACCTCCCTTGGGGAGAGTATTCGTTGGATATGAATAAGTAAGATGTAACCTTCTGGTTGACAGGCATGAATGCTACTGATCAGACCTCACTGACTCAGGGCTAGTCAGCAGTGTAATAATTGCTGTATTATACATAAGCAACAATACATCAGTCTTTAAAGTAACAAAGAGTAGAAAAGCAAAGCACTGAGGCAACTAAAGCCCCCCTGAGAATGTTAAATTGTGTTTGCATTCATGTTGCTGTACATCATTCTGTATCCGATGTTGCCTGATCTGTAAGAAGAGGAAGCCAATCCCAGTTGTCCCTTGCTTGACCAACTCCATTTTATTTGAGTCACGCTTGTAGTACAAAGAGTACATTATTTTTCTTGTATGTAATTTATCCGTTTTGGGGACAGAGATGGCACAATCCATTTTCCCCCTCTCTCTCTGCCCCCTCCCTCTTTCTCTTCAGATATGGAATAAATTTATCATTCGAGACAGGTAACAGTAATAGATGTGGGTCTCTCATAGCATCTAAATCGAATATTCCATGAAGATTTTACTCAATCCCGTTTCCTTCCAGGCTACAATTACAATGGGAAGGAGGCCGACTGCAAACAGGATTAGCAACCCCAAAGGTCATCTGTCCGGTGAGGTGCTCTCCTCTTTATGTATTCCCCCATCTCCCACTTCTATGGCGCCACATGGAGATAAAACTAAGACGGTAGTTTGCAGTCACCTCATGCCCACCGTAGCTCAGCTGTCTGCCAGAACCTCCCTCACTCACCACACTAACAGCTGTCGCTAAAAGATAACCTTCAGCATCATTCCAAGGGCTAACGTTCTGCTTCGACTCCACAATCTGGAGGCTGAACTACAAAGCGGGGGAAAAAAGAAATAACTTTGACACGGGTTTGATGGTGACTCCCCTTCTGAAACCAGAGCCATGCTTCCTGGCAAGAAAACATGCATGGCCACACGTGTAGCTGTATCTCCTGACCTTCAGGGAGTAGTGAGAGCAGATTTGAATAACTTCTCACACAGAACAGTGGGCGACTGAGTCATCCCAGCCAGGGCTTTGTCAAACCTGACCTTAAAAACCTCTAAGGGAGGTGGTGGAATCTCCTTCCTTAGAGGTTTTTAAGGGCAGGCTTGACAAAGCCCTGGATGGGATGATTTAGTTGGGGGTTGGGTCCTGCTTTGAGCAGGAGGTTGGACTAGATGACCTCCTGAGGTCCCTGCCAACCCTGATGGTCTATGATTCTAAAGTCCACTCATTTCCCTCTGGCTTTTGGGCATGTGGAGATAAGGGCTATTTCTCAAGGGATCAGATCCAGGGAGAGGTGGAAGAAACACTACATATGAGCTCACCTCATGCTGCTTCCTTCCGGTGTTCTTAAGTGTACAAGCTGGAAACTTCCTGTCCCAGTCTGGAAACCGGACCCCAAAATGGGGCACCCAGTATATTTCAGCCAACGCCTCAGCTGAGAACCATGATTATCTATCCACCTCAGGGTTTTGTACTGCCGACCATCACCGTAGTATCTGGGTGCCTTCCATATAAAACCAATGGCAGTAGCCACATCATTGCTAGGCTTCATGGACTCGCTGGCGTTCTCGCTGTTGTACCTTGTACTAAGGTACTGCTTTACTAATGAACCCATTAGGAGCGAGGTGCTCTTATCTCCATTTCACAGAAGGGAAAACTGAGGCAGAGGGTGGTGAAATGACTCAAGGTCGCACAACAGAAGAAAATGGGTCAGAACCCAGGAGTTCCAACTCCCTGCCTCATGCCCAAACCACTGCCTTGAATTAGAGTCTTCATAGCAAATGACCAACCTCTCTTGGGCTACCAAAGCTGTCAAATCCACCCTTCCTAATCATGACTCCAATCTCACCACCACCACCCGAGGATGCGCCTGATGGGTCAGGTTTGACTGTTCCTGGCCCGTTGGTCACGGCAGTCCCAAAGGACGCAGGTTCTCTCTACAAGCAAGACTCCTCTAGTAAAGAAACAAAAGCCCAGTGGAAAGAAAGTCATGGGATATGGGCACATTTGGCGACACGCTGCCCAATGGCTAGGAAAAACCACAGTTGAACTTGGTGGTGACTGGCTGGATTAGCACGTGCCTGCAAGTGAGTTGGTAGGCATGGAGGAGGGGCTGGAAATGCAATGAGGGGACCTGGGATCCCCACAGAGTTCTGACGGTCTCCCTCAATAATCACCCTGGAAGCACCAGGGTGACCCACCCCCGAGAAGGAGAGGGCAAGACACCCTCCAACACATGTGGGAGACTGATGTATTCCCCAGCAAGTCGCTCATCTGCTGACCCACCCAAGCCTCTTCCCTGTGCCTGTCTGGCAGCATTCACCTGGGGGTGCCCCCAGGCTTCATGGAGAGAGAGAGAGGATTCTGGCAACAGATGTGTACACTGCTGGGAACAATGGGATGGATGGCGAGAGGAGGAAACAGATCTGCCAGGTGGGCTGGTGGCCCAGCCGATGCCTCACACCGCTGATGCAATGTCAAAGCATGCCTGGCCAGCCCCTTTCTCATCGTGCTGGGGAGATCCTTTGCACCCTGCTTCCCAGGCTCTTTGCTGCCCTGTAGCAGAGACACCAGCCCAGAAGGGATGACAAGTCCCGGGCAGCTGGCTGAGTGGCAGGTCTCACTTTCACAGACCCAGAGACAGCATCCTTTGCAGACAGGCAAACCGTAAACAAGAGCAACACTGGGCTTCAAGGAGAGAACATGGCGGGGGACAAGAGGGAGAGGGAAAATCCATGCATGACCATGTGGACTAAGGGAAGTGGCAGGAAAGGGGGTGAGGGTGGAGGAGATGGCAGGAAATGCAGGACCCTTCTGCGGTTACTATGGAAGTTTCTGTAGTGCAACAGGGACGGAAGAATGGTGAGATGACATGCTGGGAGCTTGGAGGCTGCCCTATTTACCCCTCCCTGGGCAATTGTAGCTGGGCCAGGAAGGGCCTGGCACAGCGTTTGGGCACAACCATGGTTTTGCCAGAGACCAAAGACACAGAAGGCAGCCTTGGGGCCAGCCTGGGCCTTCATATCTCCACCCCAAAACTGCTAAGGCCAGGGCTCTCTTGGGGGGGGGGGGGGGGAGGTGGTACTGAGTTCTCCAGCATGGCTGGCTGAGTAGGAGTTGCCATCTGGGTTAGACGATGGGAGCCAGGTTGTGGACAGAGTAAAGCTCTGGTGCCAAACAGTCTCCAGGTGAGAGAGAGAGAGAGAGAGAGAGAGAGAGTGTATCTGGGCAGGGAACTGCAGTCGGATAATAAGTATTGTTATTTGTATTACTGTAGTGCCCAAGAGCCACCCTGATGGACCAGGCCCCCTTGTGCTCAGCACCCTACAAACACAGATCAGAAAGCCAGGTCCCTGCTCCAAAGAGCTCACAACCTCAGCACTGGAATGTAATACGGAGGTAATTTACTTGCATAAGCTACCATCTAGGAACCCCCCTGAATGCTCACTCTCAAGCTTAACTCAGAGCAAGAGATGATGCCTCCCATTCCCACTGGGAACTCTAGAGAACAGGGGAAGGCGCTGGATGTGGTTAGGGGAGTGCTCTAGCATCTGCTGCTCTAGGTTCCACCTCTGGCTGTGCTCCAAACAGACGAGCGGTTCCTGACACAGTAACTGAGCTTCCTGGAGCACTGTGTTGGCCCAGACACTGACGAGGAATACTCTACGGATCCCCACCACGTGGCGGGAGAAATAAATAGCCCTGCTACCTACCCGTAACAAGCAAGCGGAAACCGCGAAACATTATACCGTGCCAAACACCAGGCAACACAGCGCCGGCTCTGCTCCCAGTGGAGGTCAAAGCTCCCACACTGGCACAGGGGATGGGGCCCCAAAGGAAGATCTCAAACAACTTCAACATGCAGTACACATATTAACCAATCCTCTCAGCAAGCTGTCACTCCCATTTGACAGATGGGGAGCTGAAACATGGAGAAATTAAGTGACCAGCCCACATAACAAGTCACTGACAGACCTGCAGTTAGAACACAGGACTTCTGGGGCAAGCCAGTGGCTCGGCTACAAGGAGAAGCTGTTCAGATGATAAGCTGTTTGGGGCAGGGATTGTCTTTTTATTTTCTGTGATTGCAGCAACTTGCACAATGGGGCCCTGACCCCTTCATCTGGGGCCTCCAGGTGCTTCCACAAAGCAAATAAAATCCAGAATCATTTATGTGTATGACAGTAGTGCCCATAGGTCCCCATGAAATCAAGGCCCCGCTGCGTGGTGTGCTGCAAACACACATAGTAAGAGGCGACTCTTGTCCCGAAGAGCTTACACACTAAACAGACAAAAGGTTGGAGGAGACACAGAAAGGGGAAGAGACTTATGCAAGTTCATAACCTGTCTCTCCTGAGTCCCACTCCAGGGTCCTAGCCTCTCCCAAGCCCGCCTCCTCTCCTGCAGTTTTGCTTTAACCATTAGCACACACAGGCATAAACAGAAGCAACCTGGAAAGTCTGGTAGAAGCAGGCATTTCTCAAGGGTAGAGTCTCTGCAGATAGGCACCTGTACAGCACAGGACCTTATGCCGTTTTCTGGACATTCTGCAAATGAGAAACAGTCTAAATCTATCTATGGCTTTGAGGAGAAAAAAACCCACAATTGGTTGGCTCAAGATCTGAAGGCGAGAGTCATGTTTGTGAGCAGCTGTCAAGACAGGGTGTCCAGCAAGAAACAATTATGTTCACATCGCCTGCAGGAAGATTCCATTAAAGGAGACAAGAGTCCCAGCACATCTCTCATCAGCTCAGTGCTGCTGATACCGATTCAGGCATGAGTCAGAGAGTCAGAATATCTCTGTATATTAACCTCCACGCATGTAGGGAGCGGAGAATGCCCTGGATTGGTTGTTGTAGACGTACACTGTAAATGCACAAGCCTGCTTGCTTCCACTGCTGTTACAGATACCTTCAATTTCATAACAGCTATCATTCTGCTACCTGCAGTTCATACATTGCTGGACTCTGTTCCAGCTTTCATTCATATACTACAGCCACCTCGGCATGGCTGTCTGCTGTAGCTTTACCAAGAGATAGCTTTTCTGGATTGACCAGATCTGGTCATAGAGGAGGAATCAAAGTACAGGCAGCAGGAAGAACGAACCTTTGGCTTCATGATAAAAACCTGCCGGTTCTCTTTAATGAAAATCCCTCCCACCCCCCACTCCAGTCAGACGCAGTGTCCTGCAGAGATGCACACGATCCAGGCCCCCTTTCATATGGATGGCTCCAGGCTCCCTGTCCAAACCCATGTGATGCTCCCACATCCTCCTGGAGTGGAGGTCCAAGAATGGGAAGCGACTCTACGTCACGTTACCTCCAGATCCCTAATGGTCAGACCCTTTAACAGCGATTGGGGATGCACCAACACTTGAATCTTTCCAATAAAACACTGGGAGACAGCAATGGAACACGCCCTAGATTGCCTGGGGCCACAGCTGCTTAAGCAGAACGGTCTTCCTTAGGGTTTTCTATTCAGTTCATGCTAAGAAGCCTCCCAGGTCTGATGTCTCAGGCTGTGAAAGCCATTAATAAGCATGCCCCTGCCATATTCCTCTGCAGCATCGCTGCATTGCCAGCATCTAACTTGTTGCTTCACAAAGTTCATTGGGACGGGAGGTGGGTTATGACAGACACTGTCGCAAGCCCACATTCATTTCTATTCTTTCATTCCACGTAGGGCCAGGTGCTATTACAAAGCGGTGCCCACGGCAACGATCTCTGCATCCCAGCACAAGGAGGAAGTCAAGGTTGGAGGACAGCCGTGCACGTGCGCTCACCACACACATTCATGCACTGGGGGACTGACATGGCGCAGCAGCGGAGTACAGCGTGCGTAAGTGCAAGGCATAAAGTGCCGAGGAAGTGCAGGGGACCCTGATCTATGAACCTGCAGGCTGCCAACTTACTCCTGCCTTGTAACAGGGGCGAGGCTAAACAGGGGATGTCACAGCTAAGCGCATCAGCCGCAGCACGAGGATCACATGTATGAAAATACCTCCTTGGCCATGTCCATGCTATGCCCACATGAATACCTCTTTTACATCCTGTGCACTTGCCTGCAAGAGAGTAGGCCTGGATGGTGTTTGAGCACTGGGTCAAAACCTGGCCCTTAACCTCGCTTGCACCACCCACCTTATGTAGCCTCCACTTGCACTGAATGGTCACCACCTTACACCCCATGCTAGGACCTGCAGGATCAAAGCTAGAGCATGTGCTGTTCCAGGAACTCATCTGGGAGATGCGCTTACTTTTGTATTCCAAGTGAAATCCTGCGGCGGACACGCTGATATCGGAGTAGAAATGAAGATAGAGCTGGTTCGAAGTGCTGTTCAGCAAAGCAGGCACCGTCGTACCTGGGAAAAGAGGAGGGATGTATGGGACTGTAAGGTGTTTTTTTCTCCTCCCCTTTATATTCCGAGATTTGCTGCATAAATCTGAGAAGAATCTGAGAACAGAAAGTCCTTTAATTTAACAGCCCGCTCAGTTTGAACAGGTTCTCATGAGTCCAGGAGAGGAATAGCTAAGACCGGTCGGAAAAGACGTTTCCAAAGCCTAGAGACACATTTCATGGCATAAAGTCTTATCCGCCAGAGAGCAGCCGGACTGAGGGATTGAGAGATTGACTTGGTGTTGAGTTCGAGTGGGAGCGAAGCTTCAGTCGCTGGGGAAGCCAGGAGTGCATTACGCCGCCCCTGTTAGCTATTAAATTAGCAGGTGCAAGTGTTTCTATCTGATACGTGGGACTGAGCGCAGCCCTGGACGCAGTGACTGCTACTCTTTGTGAATCTGACCCAGAACCTTTCATCTGAGGATCTCAAAGCATTAAAAAATGTTAATCGATTAAATCTCACAATGCTGTGAATAACCGACGGCAAGTTTTTGCCAGAAACACTGCACCCAGGTGTTGATTCTGCAGGGAAGGGGTTAAAAGGGTTCTGGTGACTCAATGCTGCAGGTGACTTGTTACCCCATTTGGATGTAAGGTAATCTCATTCTCTGGGATGAGAGGATCTAGGGTGATGGCTGAGCGATACTGAGGGAGAAACCATATTAGCAACCAAGTCTAGAGAGAAAGCTTGAGTTAGTTTTGATGTTCTCTTTTTCCTGTTTTCATTGTTAACAAAGAAGGTGGCAATCTTGGACTTTACGCTGTACAAGCACTGGGTTGGTAGAGCAGTTTAGGGAAAGTGCCATAGTATTGTACCCATTTTACAGATGAGTAAAAATGAGACACAGAGGCCTTATCTAAAGCCAACATTTTGCACCTGGCAATGGTGCAGCTTAGTAATGCTAGCAATGGTGAAAGTGCTAGTGCAGACAGGATTTACAGCAGGTTTTCACAAGCAGGGTGGTACAAACACCTATGCCCTACATTAGCATTTACACTATTGCTATTGGAACATTGCTGGAAAATGAGTACAGCACTCTCTAGTGCGGACACACTCAGCAATACTAACTGACCTTTTCAAGGTCACCAAGTGACAGGTCAGTCCCATCGCTGGAGTGTAAGTGGCAAGAGTCCAGACTCCCAGGTCCTACTTACTAGACCACTTTCTTCCATTTTCCCTAAGACATGGTACTGCTGTTACCAACCTAATAACACTACAAAGGTGACCAGCCAGTGCCATGTTTAAGGTTCTCTGCTGGCATCTTCTGAAATCAACCATAGCCCAAGGCCTCAATTCAGCAAAGCACACTGTCCCATTTAAGCACATGCTTAGATCCGTCCCTAGTCTGCAAAGCATTTAAACATGTGCTTATCTTTAAGCATCTGTTGCAGTCCAGTTGAAGTCAATGGAAATTAAGTTTGTGCTTAAGTGCTTTGCTGAATACTGCAAATAGGACTTTAAATAGCCACCTACCAGAGAAACTTCCCAGCATGGTGACTGTATTATCCCCTCCATCAAACACTTCCAGGGAATCCCAGTTCTGCTCAGTGACAAAACTGATCACTTGAATCTGAAACATTAAACAAAGAAAAGAATATCATTCACTTAGTACCTATGTTGTTAATAGGCAAAAGTAATACCAACCACAGAGTCATTAATAAAGATAACAATATGTCCCGTGGTTTGATCTCACTAGGAACGGTCATTCTGCCCGTGATGACGCATTACCAAAGTTAACAGAACTACAGTCTCAGAATGTCACTGGTTGGGCTGAGTGAAAGGATTACAGCGAAACCGGAAAGCATCAGTCCATATACTGGGCTTGATCATCAGCAGGTGCAACCTGGCACAGCTCCTTTGACTTCAGAAGCTGATTTGCACCAGCTGAGGCTCTGGTCCTTTGCTTCAATTTGGCAAAATTCCTGCAGAGTTCTGTAGGTTTTCGCACTAAAACGTAATGTTTTCAGAAGGAAGATGCTCTCATGTATAGTAATGCCAATGCCCTGTGATCAGAAATTACAAGACTGGCTTGAAACTCATGATACAATGATGATTATTTTTAATTGGGGGCTCTTCATATTTTCCTTCGGTTTCTGAGCCTTTTGGGTGCACTCTAGTCTTGTTTTCAAGCTTTCCCCTACAACTAGAAGTGCTGGAAATTTACTTTAAAAATGAAAACTGAGATTCTTATGTAATCACATGACTCCAGGAGCAGGGGCTTCAAAATTCACCAAATAAATAAAATTGCTATAGCATTCTGAAATAGCTCCTATTCTTCAGCAAGAACACCTCCAGTGATTACCAGTGGATTTTTTTTTCTCTTGATGCCTTTTCAGACAGATTCTAATAGTATTTCTGGGGACAAGGAATTCAAAGTGCTGGAGAAACAAGTTGCTCTGTGCTTCTAGGTTGGCATTTTCAAGGCAGCCTAAGAGAGCTAGGGGCCCACTTCCCACTGAAAGTCAAAGGCAGTGGGGCACCCTTAGCATTCTTTGACAGTCCCCGGCTTAACAATTATCCTATGGCTACAATTTTCAAAAGTGGGGGCCTAAAGTTAGGCACCTAAACCCATATTTAGGCTCCTATACAAGAGGCCTGGATTTTCAGAAGTGCTGAGTTGCGTGCCCACAATTGCCATTCAAATCTATGGGGACTGTGGTTGCTACATCCCTGACAAAAATCAGACCATTTATCTAGGTGCCTAACTTGATGGAATTTTGTACCCATATTTGGGCATTTTGGCTGGCTGGATAGAATCTCTCATTTCCAGGGCTCTTGCATATACGTATTGCTGCTATTCACTTGGATGATGTAAATACTTCTTACCAATCCCAATGCTTATGATCAGCAGAAGTCGCGTTAAATTCAATGAAATTACTCTTTTAAGCACTGAGCTCAGCGGGAGGCAATTTGCAGGACTAAGCACTTACAGGTACTTTTCGACATGACAAATCCTGATTTATATATAATCAGACACACTCCCAGACAACCCTCCCCCCAGCCCATCTGGAAATCCTACGAAAACACCCCCATTTCCTCTAAAATGCCTACATGCTGCATTTTCAAATCCAGTCCAAATGCCTGACTTCCTTTTGCCTGCTAATGCAAAGTTAAAAAAAAAAAACCAAATCAAACCATTATTTCTGGCATTTTAACCTGTTTTCCTGCTTGATTTACTCTGAATGATAAAATAACTTTGCAGCTTTTTTTTTTTTTTTTTTAAACAAATGGAGTCTATCTAGCTGGAATACTAATCACCCCTGTGGAGTCATTACCTGTCACACTGACAGAGTCAATACCTGTGTCAGCCTGCATAACTGCACCCCAATTATTACTTACCTTTTTACAAAGGAAAGTGGGTTTCATTTGCGGTCTTAAAATTCCTTTATTTATATTTATAAAGACAAACATTTTAAGGTTCTAATTCTAGACGGATGTGGATTCATGAGGGAGCGGCATCTATTTTCTGCCATGTATAGAAATTAATTCACAGGAAGATTTGCTCCCAGAATGAATAATTCATGGCAGAAGTGCGAGCTGGTGCATTGATTACATAAAAACCCCTGCCGTTGACTCGCTGCTGCTAAGAAAGCTTTCGTTTCGCCTCCTCCTCTGATTTACAGTTTTTTAACCTTTAATTGTTGTACAGAACGGGGGGTAAACTGATACTTAAATTAGTATCTAATAACTCTGAACATTTCACACACAAAAGGAGGTAATTGGGAGGATGGGGCACATGAGGTGCTCAGGGCTAAGTGGCTCTGGTTATATTGTGGTCCACCTCGGTGCAGAGAGCGCCTTGGGGTGCATAAGCATAACTAGATGCCAGCTTTGCTTCTATGTGGGTCAAACACAGAGCGATCGCTCTTGTTCTGCCTTTACTGCATCTCTTTTCTTGACGGCTCCCGGAGGCCGACTTCATGGTGACACGTTCCTCCTGTCGAAGCCCGATGGCTCTTGCAAACTTTCCTTCAGCTGAGAAACTTCCAGCAGAGAAAAAGAATGGCAAATCAACATCAGCTTCCTCAGCAGAAGGGGGTCACGTCATCTGGATTCACGTCTCTGCCCCTTGTTCTATGTGCATCTTCATGGGTAAAGATGAAGGGGTTGTGGATCTATCCATCATCCATATCCCCACTCATACCGTTAGCTAAATGCACTCTGGCCCCCTGTGAAGAGTGGCATGGGTAGAAGTGCTGTTCCAGGCTAACAAAGTTATTTCTTTAGCTCAAGTGGCGGAGGCCTGTGCTGAAGGGCCAAGGGCCAGTCCCTTGCTGATGACTCATCACTAGGACCCTCCCAAATTCATCGCCATGAAAATGCGTCACGGGCCGTGAAGTCTGGTCTCCCCCCGTGAAATCTGGTCTTATGTGTGCTTTTACCCTATACTATACAGATTTCATGGGGGAGATCAGTGTTTCTCAAATTGGTGGTCCAGACCCAAAAGGGAGTTGGGGGAGGGTCACAAAGTTATTTTAGCGGGGGCCCAGTTTTGCCACCATTACTTCTGTGTTGACTTCATAGCTGGGCAGCCAGAAGGCAACGGCTGTTAGCCGGGCACCCAGCTCTAAAGGCAGCGCCGCTGTCAGCAGCAGCGCAGAAGTAAGGGTAGCATTACCGCGACCCCCCTACAATAACCTTACGACCCTCCCACAACTTCTTTTTGGGTCAGGACCCCTACAATTACAACACTGTGAAATTTCAGATTTAATCATGAAATTTACGATTTTAAAAATCCGATGACCGTGAAATTGAACAAAATGGGCCGTGAATTTGGTAGGGTCCTACTCATCACCATGGTATTGGATGCTGAACTGAGCTAGTTACGCTTTTGGAAATGATTGACTTGATGCTCACTTAGAGGCAAGATGATTTTTGTTTCTCATGTGCATAAACGCAAACTTTTTTTTTCTCTTTGCAGGTCACCTTTAGGGCTTGTCTACACAGGGACACTCAGGATAATTAATCCAAATTAAGGGGTGAATTTAAAGTGGATTAGTTAAACCACATTAAACTCCAGTGTGGACATTTTGTATTCAGAATTAAACTGGCTTTGTTCAATTTAGATGATCTTAATTCACTCTGGAAGTAAAGTAAACTGAATTAAGGCCACTTTAATTTTGAATAAGAGTGTCCACATGGGTTTAGTGAGCTTTAACTAATCCACTTTAACTTTCCTGAGTGTCTCCCTGTAGATAAACCTTTAGTGGAAAAAGGGCTTTTGGATCATTTCCTGATTCCCTTCATATTAGTTTTCCTAGTTTTACCCACAATGTTTTCTGGGAGGGTTTATTAGATGCATCATGATGATGGGGAGACGAAATCGCGGGGAGAGCACTTATGAATGAAAGACACGTTTTTTCTTACCAGCCTACATTATTATTCACTTCCTTCCATATCCAATGTAGGAATGTAAAAACAATGATTGGCTACACGTGCTGAGAACATTCCCACTGAAGCTTTGCATTAAAAGTGGCGGAAGGAAGAATCTATTGATAACACTTTAAAAAAAAATCTGAATTATTTATCACCTCTTGATAATGTGAGTCCCAAACATTTTGCAAAATGCATCGACTGTTTACATGTTTAAACGGAGCCTCCTGCAATTTGATTGTATTAATGGCTAACATTTCAGATGAGTGGGAAGGAATCTGTGATGCATTTTGCAGCTTTGCAAAACAGTCTGTTAATTGGACTTAAAATACAAAACAAGAGCAGAAATTTGCCAGTCTGGCAGTAGTGACAGCCCCATTAGAAGCCACAGAGCACTTATCCCCTCCATTCCGCCTGTTAACAAACTGTCACTGATGTGACAGGCCATGGTCAGGCAAGATACTAATCTCAGTGACACGACTGAAGTCAATGGAATCATTTCAGATTTACACCCATGTCCCAGAGATCAGAATGCAGCCCGGTCGCTTCGTGTCAGACACAGATCCGCAGCACATAATAAAAGTGTACCCGATGTCAGAACAAACATGTCATAAGACATACATTTACTGTGTGTGCCAAACAGCTATGACTGCTGCAGAGAGAGGGGGGGAAAAAACCTCTATTAACCTAATGCCTGATTAAAAAAATAAGAGCATTTAATAAACAAAACCCCTGCAGATAAAATGGTGTAACGAAGAAGAAAGAAGCCCAGCGATTATCAGACTCATGCAATGAATGAACCCTATTAAATGAATCCATCTTATCTGCATCAATTGATGCCAGTGTAACATGTAGCTAGATACCTTTCTGTGAGGATGGGAACTTTATCTAAAGGACTGGTCTCTGTGATGTGCTTTGAATGAATTTAATTCTCAGTCTCCTCAGGTTTGTGCCAGGGATTCTGTGGAGGACTGATAAGTGCCAGAGAAACCCAAACACAGGGCTTCACTACGTGGAGAAACTGACCACTAGAACTACAGTGGTAGAATTATAATGCTATAGCTATGTTGGTATAGTCCCTGTGCGGATAATCTAATCCGGACTAAAAATGATTTATTTTGATATAGTTCATATGACTTTAAACCTGCATAACTACACACCATGCGGCTGCTCTAGGCAACATAAGCTACATCAACAAAGACTCACTTTTATTCCAGAAGGAATTGGGATTGATTAGTCTGCAGAAGAGAAGAATGAGGGGGGATTTGATAGCTGCTTTCAACTACCTGAAAGGGGGTTCCAAAGAGGATGGATCTAGACTGTTCTCAGTGGTACCAGGGGACAAAACAAGGAGTAATGGTCTCAAGTTGCAGTGGGGGAGGTCTAGGCTGGATATTAGGAAAAACTTTTTCACTAGGAGGGTGGTGAAGCACTGGAATGAGTTACCTAGGGAGGTGGTGGAATCTCCTTCCTTAGAGGTTTTTAAGGTCAGGCTGGGATGATTTAGTTGGGGATTGGTCCTGCTTTGAGCAGGGGATTGGACTACATGACCTCCTGAGGTCCCTTCCAACCCTGATATTCTATGATTCTATGAATAGAGCATTCACACAGAGAGTTAGACTAGCATAGCTATAGCGGCCGGCCAACTTCCCCGTGTAGTAATCCTCCCACTGAAATCTCACCCACCTTGCCAGCCAGGGTGAAAAGGAATGTCTGATTCCAGAAAAGAATTACGCATTCCACCGACCTCCTACCTCTGAGTAGCAGTGACTTGATGGTACTTGTCCTCTACAAGTGCACGAGATACAGTATGTTCCTTCTCTCAATATCATGCTGCAGTGACGGCTGTTTAATATGGTACCTGTATTCCTGCTCCTTCAGGGACGGTTATCTTCCACACGCAATTGAGACTATTCAGATAGGGCTCAGGGAAGCCCGGGGAAAGGATGGTGCCTTTACGCTCAGTCAAGTTTCCACCACAAGGCACTGGAGAAAAAAAAAAAAAAAAGCAAACGAGAACTTGAATGTGGGAGAGCTCAGCTTTATATAATAAATAATATATGGATTGCATAGAAGGGGAAGGTCATCAAGTCCAGCCCCCTGCCTTTCCTAGTAGAACCAAGTACTGATTTTGCCTCAGATCCCAAAGTGGCCCCCTCAAGGCCTGAACTCACAATCCTGGGTTTAGTAGGCCAATGCTCAAACCACTGAGCTATCCCTCCCACCCCAACACTTCACCGGGTATGGGCAGAAAAGTACCTGGGACTGGGTGATTACTTAAGAAAGTGATTTGTGAATAAAACCATCTGGGTTGCAACTCTGTTCCTGGCAGCACAGCACCCAGCAAAATGGGAACCCGATCTTGGCTCCAAATTGGGGGTTGGCGGGGATGGGGATGGAGTGCACCCATTTCAGCAATCCGGATCAGGGTGGAAACCATGATCTTTTGGCGCAAGTTAGAGCAGCCTTCAGGCTGGTCTAATTTACAGCAGGGCCGGGTTCCGCCACCAGCATTGTGAAGGGTGGTAAGAAAGGTGGCATAATGCCACTTATATCCTCCCACTTAGGCCAGCTTTGCTGGGCACTACCCTGGCACACCTGGCGAGCAGGGGCAGAGTCCTTAGTAGAGAATGATACCCTCTCTAAAGGTGATTGTAACCATCCCATAGAATTCAATATTCTGTTAAAAAAACCCTAGAGAAAGAGGATCGTTTTCCATGACTTTCTATCGGGCTTTCCCACAAGGAATACAAAGAGCTAGGCATGCAGAGAACCTTGCTTTCCCTTTTATCCCCCACAGAACCAGGTTTACAAACCAAGACAGGTAGGCACGGAGACATTCCACTGAGCTAACGCTCCCGGCATAGTCAGGCATTCAATACTCCGGGAGCCCTGGAGAGCATATCCGGCACTGCACTCGAATCGGACAATGGCCCCGACAGCGAAATCACTTCCAATCCTCCTCCCGTAGCGGGGTTCTGGCACGGAACTGCATTGTGTGGCGCTGGTGCGAGGAACCGCTTTGAACACAGAGGGAGAAAATGTTAGTGTGATGCTAGCAGACCAGGAACCAGCTCATGCCAAGGCCCCGGGGCTCTCTGAACACAGACTAATGCTTAGCTGGAAAACAGTTTGGTTCACCTGTGGATTAGTATGGTTAAAATAGATATTAGTGTTATAAGAATGTGTTTAGACTTTATGGCATGCTTGTAGGATGCTGCTTGTATTAGTCCTACTTATAATATCTGTATCCCATGCTATAAAGTAATTCTCAAGTGTTCGCTCTATAACTAAAATGTTTGTTCTGAAACTATGTAATTCACCAAACGGGGGGGGGGGGGGGGGGGAAGCTTCACCTAATGCAAAATGCTGGATTCCTACAGGTGTTATCTCCTGGCCATTAGGAAGGACTATTGAATCCAAATGGGCCACTGTGGAACAGAAACTTTGTCAATTTCTCTTCCCCTCCCCCTCCGCCCCCAATGAAGAGGTTAGGTGCAGAAGTGCTCATCTCATCAGCTTGGACTCCCTGACCAGAAGGAATTAGGGTGTTTTTATGATGTTTGGACTCTAACGGACAAAGATTTCTAAACATAAGCAAGAGATCCCCAGGATTAACTTGGGTTAGCCCTAATGGACATATGGAACTGGCATATTTCAGCAGCTCTTTCACCATCTGAAACCTAAGACAGCAACTCATTTGTGTGTGCACATGTATCTGTTTTAACCGCTTAAATAACTCATTCCTTTTTTCCTACTTAATAAATCTTTAGTTAGTTTATTACAGGATTGGCTACAAGCGTTGTCTTTGGTGTGAGATCAAAGGTGCAAATTGACCTGGGGTATGTGACTGCTCCTTTGGGACTGGGAGTAACCTCAATATTTTGTGCTCTTTGGGTAAAATGACCATCTGTCACAGAGTCAAGCTTGCCTGGGTGGCAAGATAGATCGGAATGCCCAAGGGGACTGTCCATGACTCCATGTTAAGGCTGTATAGGACTTGAGGAATTTACCACTTGTTACTTGGTTGGTGAAATCGAATTATAGAACTCACAACCAGTTTGGGGCTTGTGTCCTTCCTCTTAACAGTCTGCCCGAGGTTGGTATTCTTGCTTGTGAGCCATTCCAGACAGCATGACAGTTCGATCCAGACACGGTTGCAAAACAAGAATGTATCTTACGCTGAACATCAGGCAAAGATTCTGCCCCAGGATCATAGGTTCTGACTTTAAAAGGTACATACGGAGTATGCACAGTTAGGCTGTAGAGGACAGAGGCTGTCTTTTTGGCTACATCTTCACTGCACAGGTAACCCGAGTGTTTGGCCCTCAGTCTGAGCATCTGGATTAACCTAGCCTTAGTGGAAGCCTCCCCACTGCAAAGCCCTACTGTGCCCTGATGGTTTCTGCATTCACCCATGTGTGTCTGTAGGCAAATCTAATGGCTCTTTGTGCTGACATGTTTGGGAGACCCAGGTTCACTTCTCTAGGCTGCCACAGACTTCCTGTGTGACCTTGGGAGAGTCCCTTAGTTTCTCAGTGCTTCAGTGCCCCATCTGTAAAATGGGGAACATAGCACTGCCCGAGCTCACAAGGGTGTTGTGAGAATAAAATACAGGAAAGGTTGTGAAGTGCTTTGAGATCTACTGATGAAAAGTGCTATATAAAAGAGCTAGGTATTATTATTATTATTAGAGACACATAGAAAGAATCATTCAGTTCACACAAATCACGAGTCCTTGCACACAATCATTCTTTGATTAGCACTTAACATGTTCACAGTGATTTACGGACACCACCAGCTAAAGATTTAGACTTTTTTAAAAATGAATTTTAAATAGTTCCTGGTACAACACTGGCTCCTGAGTCCCCCTGATAAATTGTTGGGATTTTACAATCACCTTTTCCTATTAGTTCAAGATGGTTTTTTTTCTCCAGTGTGAAAGACCCACACAAACAACAGGGGAAACTGGCTATAGAGGGTGCAATTGATGATGAAAACCAAGGCACAAAGAGGTTATAGGCTGAGTTTTTCAATGGCGCTCAAGCAAACAGGGCACCTAACTTGATTAGGCTCCCTGGCAAATTCTGCCCTAAGTGACCTGCCCATAGCCACAGTGGAGCTGGGACTGGAACCAAGAAGAAACTGACTTGGTTCTTTCAAAAAGAACAGGAGTACTTGTGGCACCTTAGAGACTAACACATTTATTTGAGCATAAGCTTTCGTGGGCTACAGCCCACTTCTTCGGATGCATGTAGCCCACGAAAGCTTATGCTCAAATAAATTTGTTAGTCTCTAAGGTGCCACAAGGACTACTCGTTCTTTTTGCGGATACAGACTAACACGGCTGCTACTCTGAAACGTGGTTCTTTCAGGCTACTAGGAGTCTCGTTATTGTAATGGATTGTAACAATGGAGTGTGTTACTGTAACACTTTAAAACAATCCTTGTCAACACAAGCGAGGGAGAGAAAAGACAGTCGGGCCGAGGCACTGCCCTTATTTCTGTAAGTGCCTGAACTCCTGCCACTTGCGGATGATGCTCTTGTGAGCTGTATGGTACGGGAAACAGCGGAGCTTCAGAGAGAGCGAAGGGGTGAGAGACTGACTCTGAGACCGTTGTGGGAGTGGGCAATTGCTCCCAGTGGGAATAAAGAAGTCAAAGCACTGATTATTCCTGAGTAGGAAATCAATGAATTTTCATCTCTCAGTGGCGCTAAGATTTATTAGCACTTCAGGCGGGAATTGTTGGGAAGAGAGGGGAAAAAACAAAGATTACAAGCACATTAGCGACGCTTCCGTTGATTTTAATTTGGTCCAGAGAGATGAATGTCCATGTGCTATGTGTTTTGTTTTACCCAGGATGCCTTGCACACCCTCCCTCTAACACATCTCATAGATTCATAGATTCTAGGACTGGAAGGGACCTCGAGAGGTCATCGAGTCCAGTCCCCTGCCCGCATGGCAGGACCAAATACCGTCTAGACCATCCCTGATAGACATTTATCTAACCTACTCTTAAATATCTCCAGAGATGGAGATTCCACAACCTCCCTAGGCAATTTATTCCAGTGTTTAACCACCCTGACAGTTAGGAACTTTTTCCTAATGTCCAACCTAGACCACCCTTGCTGCAGTTTAAACCCATTGCTTCTGGTTCTATCCTTAGAGGCTAAGGTGAACAAGTTTTCTCCCTCCTCCTTATGACACCCTTTTAGATACCTGAAAACTGCTATCATGTCCCCTCTCAGTCTTCTCTTTTCCAAACTAAACAAACCCAATTCTTTCAGCCTTCCTTCATAGGTCATGTTCTCAAGACCTTTAATCATTCTTGTTGCTCTTCTCTGGACCCTTTCCAATTTCTCCACATCTTTTTTAAAATGCGGTGCCCAGAACTGGACACAATACTCCAGCTGAGGCCTAACCAGAGCAGAGTAGAGCGGAAGAATGACTTCTCGTGTCTTGCTCACAACACACCTGTTAATACATCCCAGAATCATGTTTGCTTTTTTTGCAACAGCATCACACTGTTGACTCATATTTAGCTTGTGGTCCACTATAACCCCTAGATCCCTTTCTGCCGTACTCCTTCCTAGACAGTCTCTTCCCATTCTGTATGTGTGAAACTGATTTTTCCTTCCTAAGTGGAGCACTTTGCATTTGTCTTTGTTAAACTTCATCCTGTTTACCTCAGCCCATTTCTCCAATTTGTCCAGATCATTTTGAATTATGACCCTGTCCTCCAAAGTAGTTGCAATCCCTCCCAGTTTGGTATCATCCGCAAACTTAATAAGCGTACTTTCTATGCCAATATCTAAGTCGTTGATGAAGATATTGAACAGCGCCGGTCCCAAAACAGACCCCTGCGGTACCCCACTCGTTATGCCTTTCCAGCAGGATTGGGAACCATTAATAACAACTCTCTGAGTACGGTTATCCAGCCAGTTATGCACCCACCTTATAGTAGCCCCATCTAAATTGTATTTGCCTAGTTTATCAATAAGAATATCATGCGAGACTGTATCAAATGCCTTACTAAAGTCTAGGTATACCACATCCACAGCTTCACCCTTATCCACAAGGCTCGTTATCCTATCAAAGAAAGCTATCAGATTGGTTTGACATGATTTGTTCTTCACAAATCCATGCTGGCTGTTCCCTATCACCTTACCACCTTCCAAGTGTTTGCAGATGATTTTCTTAATTACTTGCTCCATTATCTTCCCTGGCACAGAAGTTAAACTAACTGGTCTGTAGTTTCCTGGGTTGTTTTTATTTCCCTTTTTATAGATGGGCACTATATTTGCCCTTTTCCAGTCTTCTGGAATCTCTCCCGTCTCCCATGATTTTCCAAAGATAATAGCTAGAGGCTCAGATACCTCCTCTATTAGCTCCTTGAGTATTCTAGGATGCATTTCATCAGGCCCTGGTGACTTGCAGGCATCTAACTTTTCTAAGTGATTTTTAACTTGTTCTTTTTGTATTTTATCTGCTAAACCTACCCCCTTCCTATTAGCATTCACTATGTTAGGCATTCCTTCAGACTTCTCGGTGAAGACCAAAACAAAGAAGTCATTAAGCATCTCCGCCATTTCCAAGTTTCCTGTTACTGTTTCTCCCTCAGACAGGCATCCCCACCTATGCATACACAACTGCCAGGAAATGGGGAAGCAAGAAGTTAGACTTTGACGCCCATCTGTGTTTTTGAAAAAAAAAAAAAAGGGTCCACTTGCCAGCATGTTCTGCTCTGACCAGAATAGAGATTTCTGTGAATCTGAACTGCGGCTCAATAGGGTGAATGGGACGAATTGTTTTTGCGTTAGACAGACAACCAACCATGTGCTTGGCCTCTCTCCAAGCTACCGAAACAATTGCACCTGTGTGCCTGACTCCACTGATCTCCTGCCCTCAAATCCACTGAAACAAGAGCAATCAAAGATGCTCAGGACTTTGTAAGATCAGGTTCAAATCTGGGCCACCTATTTGAAAAAAAAAAAGTGCTTGTCAATGTCAATGAGATATTTACTCACCATGGACGTATCTCTGGACCACGACTGCACCTACCTTGGTAGACAAAATGAAATCCTTTGGCAGTTGCTTGACCCTTGGCACTGAACTTGATGAGGATTTGATTGGTGGTGGCTAAGGGCAATGATTCACCTAGACAGGGAGAGAGGGAAACAGACGGCAGGTGTACACGTATTACAGCATCACCCAGGGAACTGGTTTACTGAGGCCTTTCTACTAAGACCTTCTCAACATGGGGAACTTTTACGGTATAGGTTTTTCTGAAGCTGGCATGGAGGAGACTTCCTTACGCACAGAGCAATTGTTAATTGTACCCAGGAATCAGTGAGAATCTATCTGTAGAAGCACATAGCTCTGCACAGCTGGGGGTTGCCTATGGTGGGAGGGGGGCGTTTCGGGGAGAAAAAAATGCAATTGTGGCTGCAATTTAAAAAAAAAAATAATTTCCTTTTTTTAAAGAACCGAACTCAAAATTTTGGAGGAAAAGAAAAAGGTAGGATGCACACCTTACAAAAACACTGTCCTGAGAAGTCTAGTCCCTGGTGAAGATTTTCAGAAGTGATCAGCAATGAGGACAAGTTCTCAGCATGTTTTGAAAATCAGGCCCTTCTAAGGTGTCTCAAGCTGGGCTTCCCAAAAATGAAGCACCCCATATCAAGGGTCAATCTTGGCCTAGACGTATATCGCCCACTAATGGGGATCTCGCGCCACACACGCGACAAGGAAACAAGTTCCTTAAGTACAGCATTGGGGAGATAAAGCCAAACAAGGGATGGGTGGGTCCTGAAAATGAAGGGAAGGCAATGTTTAGTTGGAAGATAACACCAGCTACGAGGGGAGAGACACTGCAATAGCTTCCTGCGGGGAAGTGTGATTGTGTGTTGGCCGAGAACTGAATCAGCCTCCAGCATCACTTTGGCAAACCAGGAAGATGGTCTAAGTTCCACAGCCATGCCGGGGCTGCCCATGAAGAGCTCAGCAATCTAGAACTGCTCAGAATCTACCATCGTGCTCTGCATTATGGCCCCTTTCTCCCCTGATCTTGCCACCCCCGCGTTTTGCAAGGGCTTGTGAGGGGCTGTGCACAGGGCAGCCTATGGCTGACTCACGCAATGCCTGCACAGTGTGTAACAGAGGGAATGAATCCCTCTCTCTTTCTAAATAACCATTCCCCAGCATGCCACATTTGGCACATCTACAATGCCAGGGCCGCTCCAGCTTTTCACTTCCAGCTGCGGCGTAGACATACCTATTGGGCCTTGCCCAACTTACCCCAACCGGCTAGCCGTGCTGCCATATTCTCCATAGCCTGGGGTCTTTGCTTGTCACGGATCAGTCAGCGCGATGACCTTTTGAGAGGCAAGGCCCCATCGATCGTTCCGGGGCATTCCGTCTCTGCCAGCACCGGTGACTGATCCTTACCTGTGTGAGAGCCGGAGAGCGAGCTGAGGAGCCGGGAGTGCTGGTTGGGTCCATCGTGAACTTCGATGACATCATTGAGCGCTGTCTGGAAGAAGGCGAACTGCCCGAAAACCACTGTGAACGGAGAGAACGGAACCAGTAAGGGCAAGAGACAGGGAACACACTGCCGTTCAACTAAAGCCAACCCCCAACGCTGAGATGCTTCAGCTTCAGGTAACTCCAGACTGTCGTGAGAACCCAGAGAAAAGTGCCCGATTGTCAGCCCTTCAGATGGAAATCCCTTATTTATCCACCAAGCAGGTACAACATGGGCAGTAGCAAGCTTCCAAAATGCTGGCTCACCAAGGTTTCATAGGCCAGAAGGGATCATATTATGGCGAGTCTAGTCTGGCCTGCTACATAACACAGGCTATATAATGTCACCCAGTGATAATGATCAATTATTATTTATTATTTGTATTCTGATAGCACTAAGAAGCCTCCACCATGGACCAGAACTCCATGGTGCTAGGCGCTGTACAAACACAGAACAAAAAGCTGGTCCCTGCCCCAAAATGCTTAGGGCAAGATTTATTTCAAATTAAAAAATTGTGCCCTTAATTGAGAACATAACATAAAAATGGCCATACTGAGTCAGACCAATGGTCCATCTAGCCCAGTGTCCTGTCTTCCGACAGTGGCCAATGCCAGGTGTTTCAGAAGGAATGAACAGAACAGGGAATCAAGTGATCCATCCCCTGTTGCCCATTCCCAGCTTTTGGCAAACAAAGGCTAGGGACACCTTCCCTGTCCAATTCCAGCACCAAGCCCATCTGCTCTGGAAGGATAGCTCCTAGTGATGAAAAGATACTTGAATTTCCAGTCAGTCTTAGGCACCTCTGCTGAGACTGCCAATGAGGAAGTCACTCTGTGTTCCCCATTTTATTGCTTATTTTGTAAATGCACCCAGATGACCCCCAATCTCATCCAGGGGAAAACGCTATTGAGACGATCAGGCCATTTTCAAGTTGGTGTGTGCGGGTTTTGGGAATTTTTGTAAATTTTTCAAAATACAACAACAGTATTTTCCTCAAGAACCCAAGCCTCTATTTCCCGCCCTGAGCTGTGTATCTGTAAGTTGCAAACGCCCATTACAGATTCACAAACTGTAAGATCCCTCACTGTAACATTCATCAAGCTGCAACGTTTGTTACTTGCAAATTCAGTTTTACAGCGTGTCTTCCATGCTAGGACACTGCGAGGGAGCTGGGCCAGCCCCCTGACACGTGCTGTCTGGAGAATCAGGAAAGGAAAGAAAACAGGATTCCTACAGAATTTGCTACTAACAGTTTCCCCACTCACTTTTAATGAAGCTATTGAAACACGGTGGGTGGGGGAAAGAAACTAACTTAGCTGTCATCATACTGTAGATAGGAAGTCAGGCTGCTCGTCAAGAAGTTTTTCCTAGTCCACTAGATACTTGACTGATTCAAGCATAAGGATCAGTAAAAGTAGCAACAGTAGCACCTTAACGGGGCTGGATGGCACTGTGGAATGGTAACCACCTATGGTGTATTTCACAGCTTGGTCACGGGTCCAAATCCACCTCAAGTCAGTAAAGACTGAAGGTCATTGCTGTGTGCTAGCTACTGAGGGGAAGAAGTTAGTAGCCCTAATTAGTCCCAGATAGAACTGGGTGTCCTTATCTCACCTTGCTGTGTCAAGGGCTATGGGAACTGACTCCACTGTAGATCAATATAACATGGCAGCCTACAGAAGCTTGCCTTGTGGAATAAAATTTACAGGGCTTCACTCTACAGAGCTGTCAGTGCAGCAAGTTTCATGAGCCCTAAGTTCACTTTGAAAAGAGAAAATATGTTAAACAACATGAATACCCATCCATCTAGCTGTCTCAAGGGTTTCCAAGGTACATATGCTGGTATCCAGGCACTGAACAAAATTAAGCAACATCAGAGTCGATAACTAAAATGTTGGTGCATGGATTTAATCTGGCTCCGATGCACATTTAGGCCCTGATTCAGCAAAGTACTTAAGCACGTGAATGCTCCCACACCTATCCAGCCCAGCTTGTTTTGCTGAATCAGGGCACAGTGCTGTCGTTATCACAGAATAATCACCCACCCTTCCCCCGCCCACTAGACAGAGTTTTGCTCTAATCTCAGATGCCAATACTCCATGCAGTAGCTTTAGCAAAATGAAGGTCACGACAAGCCTACAGGAAAAATAACATCTCAAAAGGAGCTTTGCACGAGGGAGATAGCTTTTCTCATACAACGGTATAAATATGGTACAAGTGACTGCACCTCCTCATTGTGCATAGTAGAATGGCAGAGAGCATTATCATTCTTGCTGGGGCAACATTTCTATCTACTGACTGTGATAGTATTTCACTTGACAGTGGCTGAATTGCAAAGATCAGTTCTAACAGCTGTTCTAACAGTTCTATATTTACCTTCTAAATATCCATTCAACAAACACTTATTTTCTGAAAGATTTTTAAAGGACCACCAGATTGATTTTTACTCATACTTCTCTCTCTCTCTCTCTCACACACACACAATTTTAGCACAATATTTAGCATATATTTGGGCTGAATACATTTGCACTTTCAGACATCTTCTGAAAGAGAAGACTGCTGCCACTACTCCATTGCAAAACCTAATTACTGTAAATTAAATTTTCACTCTTTTTTTTTTTTTCAAATCAGTAACTCTCAGATTTGGTTGAGAAACTGAAAAAAAAAAAAACCCTCACAAAAACTTTGTCAATTTTTTTTTTGCCATCTTTCATATAATTTTTAAATTAACAAATTTCCAACAACTCTGTACATGAAATTGAATTTACAGTCAATAATGCCACTTCTGCCGTATTTCCCATTCCTCCTCCTCCCCAATAATAATACACTCACACTCAACTGTAGAAAATAGACTGTGGGGAACATTTTCAGCTGGTATAAACTGACTTATCTCCAGTGGCTTCAACAGAGCAATGCTGATTTATACCAGCTGAGAATCTAGCCCACTGACTGCACGGCATATACCGTAGTCCTTCGGCACGACGACAAAATACAGGCAGATTTGTCCACTGGTGTAATTCCGAGGATAATTTGGAGACAGAACTACTCCATCTGATCCAGTGTACTGACCACCACACGGCGCTGAAAGACAAAGTCAGGAAGAAATCATTAGAAGAAATCACCGGAGCAGCTGTCATTCAAGCCCCGGCTTCAAGCATTACCCATTTTCTCCACTGCTTCAAAATACATCCAGCCATGTGCTTATTATTGTGTGCAGGACCGGCTGCCCAAGTCTGTGATCAATGCTACATTTCAGGTGGAGCAGCACCCACTGCAAGTTCTTATTAAGAACAATACTGCTTATCCTAACTCGAGTTCATGCTTGCTTCACATTTAATTACCACCACCACACCAGGGACTGGGTGGATGTCACGTACAGTATGTAGCCGAATGCGTGATCTCCAGCACTATCCATCTGATTCTAAAGCACAGGAGTTGGAGGGATGGGTTCTTAATCTTTTCATTGTTTCTCAGCAACAGGAGACTGGCCCAGGGACCAATGCAGCACTCCCCATCAGAACATTTTCAAACCATCGATTTCTCCCATCCACACCCACGTTCTAGCCTCATATTAGTCTCTTGTCCAGCTCCCGTTAGCAAATAGAGCTGGTCAGAAACATTTAATCAAAATTTTCTGATGAAAAACAGGAAAAACTTATGAGAAAAAACATTTTCCTGTTTTCTTACCCGCCCTGGCTCAGGAAATCAATTAAGCACATGCTTAGGTACTTTCCTAAATGAGAATGGATTTCAGCACAGGCTTAAGTGGCTTTCCAAATCAGACGCTGTATTTGGAATGCAGAATTTGTCCTGCTGGATCTGATAATTGGTTTGTTCTAGTACCCTGTCTTTGTTAGATGCTTCCGAAGGAGGGACAAGAAGCCTCATAATGGATATCTATGAAATAATTTGCATACAGAGTAAGTTTCTTTCTGACCTCGGACAGTGAATGCTTTCATTTTTCATTCAACATTTTTTACAGGAGTAAAAACAAAGCTCCCCCTACCCCTGATGAGCTTGCTATAAAAGGGACGCCCGTGCGTCTGAATGGCTGGTGCAGCAGCGAGGCTCGGCAGCAGGCCTAGAAGTTTTGGAGCCGGCTCCTTGCTCACCCCACCAGCCTTACCTGTGCACGTTGGCCGAGGTTTGTTCCACGCGGGTTTCCCATCCCCTCCCATTATGCATGTCAGGGTGGAGACTCCTTCGATCTCATAGCCACCATTGCAGTAGTAGGTAATTGTCGACCCCAGTTTCAGGTCTGTGCCCACTCGGGTGCCATTCTTAACTGACCCGGGATCAAAGCAAGACTCCCTGGGATTTTCTGCAAAACAACATTGCAAGGAGGTTTAGCGTGTTGATTTGACTGTTTAAGAGGTTCATCTAGCAGGTAAATAGTACATGATGCCAGCCCTATCAGTTACAGCAGGTAACTGGGAGTCAAGACTATTGAGTCCTATTATTAACAGCTGTGCCACTCAGGGGCTGTCTTCCCTATAGAATCAGCCTGGGATCTTACCCAGGTGTTGCCCCTGTCCCCCCCCCCCACTGTCTGCACACAAAAACCTCTCACTTGAGTTTAGCGGTACTTTCAAGCTAGCAAAGTTGGGGCTGTGGGTTAGAGCCCAGGTTCTGCTTTCACTCAGGTGGAAAGTGCTCACTTTGCAGTGGCTAAATCACTCGAGTGCTGATAGTCCTCCAGTGCCTTCCCACAATTCCCCCCATGTGCGCAGAAGGACAGACAAGATCTCCGACAATTCACTCGGAAAGAGTCATAGAGCAGCTCAGCTTACTGCAGCATGCAAAGAGCCACGGGATATGCCACCAGGAGCCCTAGCAACACACATGGGGAAGTGCAGCACCAGTGAGGACCCAGTAACTTGGGTACAGGCTTTGCAGCATGGCTGCTCACACCTGGGCTAGCTAACTCAGCTGCCAGTCACCTGGGCTAACTCTGCAGTGAAGATAAACTTTCACTCACTGGGTGTCGTTGGGAACATCACTTAGCCACTCTATGACTCAGTTTTCCCATCTTTAAAATGGGGGAATAACATCACAAGGATTTTGAGAGCCTTATTTACTATTTGTAAAGTGCTTTTAGATCTTCAGATTAAGAGCGTTTATTACATGCAACCTCTGGAAATGCTGTGGTATTGCTGACATTACAGGCCATTTTTTTATAGGCCCTCAACTGGGCCTCTAATTTTGCACAGACATTCCGCTGTGGGCACCACAAACCACAGTCACGGAGTTACACACTCAGGGAAAAAAATTCTAAGTGATGTAAGTGCCTAAATCCCAATTTTAAAAGTGTCTTGGGCACTTAGAGAAATCCCAATGAAAGTCAATAGGAGTTAGGCTCCTAAATCACTTGGATACTGTTGACGATTTCCCCCAAGTCGTATAGTGTGTCTTTACAAGTAAGCCTGGACATAAAAATATGGATAATATTAAAAACTGAAACCCTCCCTAAGCAACTATGCTCTTCCATACAACAGGCAGATCCCAATTTCAAAACCAGCTTTTTCTGATCTGGGATTCTGCTTCAGCCCATTTTAACAGACGGGGGTCATCGCAAGAATTGGATCCAGATCCACGCCTGGATTTCAAACACATTCTCACACACGGAGGAAGCTGGGGATATTCAGATCCCAGATTTTGGTCTAGGCCCATCTCTAAATTACTGGTGAAAGCCCAGAGTGGTGGAGGAGGAGAGAGAGTGATTGTGCAAGTATTCACTGATACCAAATCAGGCACATAGGCAGAGCTTTTATTTAAGTAACTGCATACATGCTTTGCTGAACGGGAGACCGAATGCAATGAATTTTGCAAACCAGAGCATGTAACTGCACGTGCGGCTTGTAAAGTAAGGGATCCATTCTCTTAATATAGTTTGGATGCACTACATCTATTCACAGTATCTCTCAGGCACCTGTCAGTCTAGCATCTAACAGCTTAGTGCTCTTACCCACAGTGATATACAGGGCCATGTGCTAGCTGGTTTTTTATCCAGATGTGTAGATTACTGCAGAATGACTACATGCAATTAGACAAAATGACGACATTTTTCATTCTCTTTCCCATGCTCTGCAGAGTTAAAATCTCCGCTTATATATGAAAATTCCAGGAAAGATTGCAGATCTGTCAGGCTGTGCATATTTTTCTTCCACTTCGGAGGGACTTTTTTTAATGAAATATAATTAGGGGCTTTGATTATTCCTGTGCTTTTGCCATTTAGAAATTGCTGATTAAAGCTCAGGGCTTTTTGGTGAACAGTGGGGTCTGTGAACAATCACAATTGCCTGAGAATTATATCGTGCCGTTTTAATTTTGTTTGAAAGAAAAAAAGACTCAACCCACTCCTACCAGGCCCTGCCCTGGCTTCTTTGTTTGTAGTGAAAAGCAGGATTAGCCTTGCGATCTCCTCCCTGTGACAGCTGTGCCATTAGACAGTGGCCCAGGTAGGCAGAGAACAAAGAGTTTGAAGTGCTTCTATTAGGGATAGTCGAACTGGGGCACAGGCGGTGAAGCCTCTCTTTCTCTCTAGAGGGAAGCACTGTCTAGTGGTAAAAGCACAGGACGAGGAGACAGAACTCCAGGGTTCTTGTCCTGGCTCTGCCACAGGCTTGCTGCATGAACTTGGCCACCTCACTGCCCTTCTCTGCAACTTTATTCTCTTAACTGTAAAATGGGATAATGCAATTCAGTTGCCTCTTGGAGGGAGGGGTGCGTGTGTGCTGTGAGGCATAATTAGCATCTGTTTGTAAAGGGCTTTGATGCTCAGACATAAGGTGGTAGAATAGTTCTGTTCTCAGAAGCTATAAAAGAACTTTGTTTTTATTCCATCATTTCATGCAGTTCCAGCCTGAGCAGAAGCTGGATGCAATAAAGAGACATTAGCCAGGCCGACTAGGAAGAGACCAAGCCTGGAGGTCTCATTTCACCCATGGCGATGGAGAGCATGACCACCAGGCTATGCGGTCAGATAAGGAGCCACCATTTTGTCCTCTTTAACCCTCACTCTTTGGATAATGATCACTGCTGCTGAGCAGACAAGCCTTCGCCAATACTAAGATTCTTCTGTATACTGTTAGGATGATGCCAAATTACTATGAATTACTGTGGCCGATATGCATAAGTGTGGTAAGCATGAGTTTGGTATGGCTCGGTACGTCCGTATTTGCTAGAGGATTCTGGGAGCAGGATTCTCTTAGCATCAGAGAGTTGGTGTGGAAATTTATTGAGAGTACTGAAATGACACTTGAATGGTTAATAAAGGCGGTTTCTGTGCGTGTTTCTCAACAGGAGACTTTGAAACCTGTCAGCCGATTGACCAGCTCACAAAGGAAAGAAAAAGCAAAAACAGGCCATCAGTGAGCTTGGTATAGGTTGACCCGGGTCAAAATAACCCCTTCTGGAGAACACCGCACTAGGAGCTCAAGTGAATGATTGATGAGAGGGTAAATGTTGATTGAGCTTTGGTCTGTGCCTGTTTTGCAGCCCCCTTCTAAAAGATTAATTAAAGAAAACCAGTAATGAAATGCCCACAGGGCATATTTCTGGGACATGTGACTCCTGTGAGAACAAAAGATATAAATGCTAAGCAGAGTACATTAGTTAGTTAGTTCCCCAATTGACACCTAAAGAGGTCTGTGATGCTGTAAGACAGAGGGTCAGGGTAGCGGAGACCTGGCTACAAGAGACTTGTGTGGGACTTTGGAATCAGGCAGCGTCGGGGTAACCAAGACCCTGCAGCGAGGGACATTTGACAGACCAAGTACCTGAGAGGGGAAAAGAAGAAAAGAAAAGAAGTCTCCCTCTAGGACTGGTACCTATACCTGCTTTGTTTGCCAAGCAGGATACTGTGTAAGGCCAACACAGTTACTGAGGGTTTATGCTTGGGGAATTCAGGCTTATTAGGGAGATGTATATTCTGTAACCTTTACTGCTTGTGTAATTCTTTCTCAAATAAACTACTGTGCATTAAGCATATTGAATCTGAATTTTCACTGGTACCGGTAACAATCCACCCAGTTGTGGGCCATTAAAGCTCTGTTTTAACATATACCACTCAAGAAACACTTGCAGGGCTGAGCATAGCTACCCGAACCTGGAGCTGAGGCCAAAAACTGGGCCCGGACCTCATCGCTAGAACCCAGCACCAGCCATTGGGGTCGAGATCAGAAGCTGAGCACCCCCCTGCACATCTGCAGAGCGCCCGTGGCTCCATCGGCCTGGGAGTGAGGGACCCCAGGCAGTGCCTGCATTTGTGTCCCATGCCCTGAACAAGGCAGCAGTGCTGCTGCCCGGCAAAGCCAAGCCAAGCCAAGCACATCATCGCCCAGGAGACATTTGCAAAAGCAAACTCTGCGCTTGTTTGTCCAAATTGTTTCCCAGTTCTGCAGGCCTTGATACCTCTGGAATGCGAGCATTCGTTAGCCTCTTCCCTAACAAGGCTGCACCCGACAGGTTTCCTCATGACCACGTTATGCCTCTCTCGTGTTTTTGAACCATTTCCCTGCATTTCATCTCACAAGCCGATGTCGCCTCAACCTGCCAATCAGCCTCCCACCCAGCTGTCAGGTGCCTTAGACATATGCTTGATCTCAGTCTCCGCTCTCGCTTTCAAAACTCACAATGTTCAGGGCTCCAGCCACCCTGCTGACGGGGGCTGGCGGCTGATTGCTGAAGTCTCCCCCTGCTGCTCTTTTGTTTTCTTCCTTTTTTGGCTGTTTTTCTTTTCCCTGGAGAGTCCATGCCCCTCGGGACAGTATGTACCTTAGCCAGGCGGGCGGATGATTCCCCTTGGCATGCCGAGAATATCCCCACCCCAATCCACCAACTCCTTCATTGGCGAGTTGCTGTGACACCAGCCAACGCTGACCTATGAATGTGTTCACAGAGCAATACGTCAGGACATTCTCCAGTTTAAGGAGAAGTTTGGTCCAGTGGTGGCAGCAGAGGAGCAGACGTCAGGACTCCCGGGTTTGGATCCCCAGCACGACCATCAGACTCGTCATCCGATCACGAGCAAGTCTTAATCTCTCTGTCCTTTGATTTGCCCGTCTGCAAAACGAGCGTCGTACCTCAACAAATTCCAGGTCTGTGAAGTAAGTGGCGATTGATTCAAAACCAGTCCCAGCTGGCAGTGACTGAAAAGCATTTGACATCTTGCACAAAGAGTTTGGGTGTCTCATTCCAGTTCCAAAGGAACAGCTGTCCACATCTCTCTCTCTCTCTCTCTCACACACACACACAAATAACTGTCCACAACCAAAATTGGCCCTCTGCCTAGCCAACTTGGCAGTAAGAGCAAAGAATGACTGAGCCAAATGGGGCACGGCTATAAACCTGTCCTCTGACACCTAGAGGCAGTCCTTCCCGGCCACAGACTGGACATGCTGGGGGAACATTGTGAAGAAAACTTGTGCAGCAGCTGTCTACATTGCATCTGTTCTGCAGACAGAGGACAGTAGCTTCTAAGGCTGTTGCTAGGGGGCTTTTCATGAGCGCTAAATGCTCAGACAACGCTTTGAGAAGTTGCAGAAAAGAAAATAATCGCTGTGAGGTAACATTTAGCAAGAAAAAAATAAAATAAGCCAGAGTGTTACCATGCTGGGTCCTCGGTTCCACACATAGCCCTCGCTGCTCAACTAGAGCCATCAGTGGGGTGCCACTTTTCCAGTGACAATGCCAATGCTGCCTTGAAAGAAGCACGGCCTCCGTTCCTTTGATACGGCAAGATCACAAGACACAAAAAAGCCGGGTGCCTTTAGAATGCACCTACCCGTCTTTCCAAATGCAATACAATGAATCATTTTATGGGGCAGTTTGAACCGTTCCCCCTCTTTGGGTCTCTCTGAATGCTAAACACAACTGGATGTTCTATAGCACGTCCTGCCGTGTATCGCTAAGCGTGCTGCAGCACAGTGGGAATTTCCATCTTCAAAAAGGGAACACAGGAATTGTTGAAAGAATCGTCTTGTGTGTATTTATAAGCCTGGTATGGGCAAAGCTGCTTTGATCAAGTAATAACTGACTTGCAATGGACGGTTTGGGGAAGGGTGAAAAGTAATCGGCTGTGCCTCGTTTGTTTTCAGTTCCTTGCCTCACTTCCAGATTCCAGCCAGGAACAAGAGTGGGAAGCATTCAAAGAGTGCGAGAAATGTCATGAAATGCCTAATTGTGACTTTCGCTCATTCCTCCTGTACCAAAGAGGTCTGGATAAATCTGGATAAGCATCTAGGGTCAGATGCTGTGCTGAGCTTCCAGGGGGTATAGCCCAGGGGGAGGGAGGCGGCAAATGCGGCTTTAACCCACCTTTGTGCTAAGTTCCTGGCATAATTTAGCCAGCTCTAGGGGCTGCTCTAAGTTATGTCAGCTTCCCCAAGCCTGCCGATACCCTGCAGCGCACAAGCCAGAATTGTTGCAGCAACATGCGCTACAGCTTGGCCCCTCCTGTCTCCAACTCCACCCCTGTGCTTTTCCCTAAGCTAGGGATGCGGTGGGGGAGGGGGAGGAGGAACCTGTGTAGGACTGCCTATAGTAACCTAACAAAGTGCCCTCCCTCGGAGATTTTTCCTCCAGCCCCTTGCAGGATATTTATATCCCCTATATTCTGCCAGAGCTATATATAGGGGCAGATTCCCGCCACCAAAATTTGGGGCACTCTTAAGTAGTAAATCTCTGAACAGCTTTAGGACTGATTTCAACAGGGACTTGCTTATCTAAATTTCCCATTCTGAACACCCCTTTCCCTCCCCCATTATCCTGAAGAGCATCACTGTCCTCCAATATTTGTGTGTTCACCTGAGACCTACAAATACTGCAGGCACTACATTTTGGATGCCACAAGCCCTCATATGTTCTATACAAGCAAGATATGACCAACTGGCAGCATGTCCATTTTAGCTACTGGAATTATTGGGTAATGCTCAATGATTCCAACAGCCCTTCATAGTGTTGCTGCAAACGAGTGCCTTCTAGCTTAGGGAATCATTTCAAATGCCGCATGAAACTTAAATCCACTCATCACGGGCATGTTTTCCCATAGATTAACGTTCTCTCTTGCTGATGGACAATGATAGAGCTTTAAGTCCTTTCTTATTCTTCTTGATGCTGCATTTAAGCTATCGTTACAGAAGAGCTAGCCAATATAGATAAAGAAAAATGGATCTCAGCCTGTGCCCAGACTGCAAATCAAACCTCTCCTGAGGTTTAAAAAAATGCAGTTACTTCCCCAAAATCCCAGTTCAGCACTTCCTGATGCCAGCTGGGATGCAAAGTAAAAAATGCCACTGGGGTGCAAAGCGGAAAGATTTGACGGCAGGCTGGCTATCTGGAGGGACTGTGCTCTTGTGGTCACCAGAGGCTCAGGAGGTTTGGACAATTCAGATAAGCATCAAAGCACTCAAACTACTGGAGTGCATACTAAAATCCAGTGCAACCTCGGATCCTTTTGAGGTTCAGCAGCCGCTATGAATGACCCCCAAATCTGTATTTCGACAGAGCTTCCGCCCTAATGAGTGTCTTTTCTTCAGTCCTCCAGAGAAGTCATCATCATGCTGAATCTGGGACAAAAGCCCTTTGCAAGTCAACAGATTGTGATGCCTTCTCTACCAGAGTGTGACTTCAGAGCAGGGCCTTGACGAACAAGCAGAGAGACAGGGTAAATTTTAGCATTTGGAGGAAATAAATAGCAATAATAATAATTTTTTTTTTGCAATTTTTTAATGTAATTTGCAATTTCTTCTGCACAGCAGGGTGGTTTTCAAGAACATGCTGCGTGCACACAGGATGTTGAGCTCTTCTGAAAAACTGGCCCCAGTTGTGTGTGCTGAGCACTGGACAATCCCGCTATGGGTTCTTTGGAAGTGTAGGCTCCACAAGCATAAACACAAGCTAAAAATGTAGTCAGCTGAATTGGGAATACAGGGACACTGGATCCTGTGTTAATGAGAACAAGTCACTCCTGTCTTGTAGCAGGAGTGAGAGTGGGGAATGTATAGCTAAATGCACATTAACAGGATGATGGTTGATCTTAAAGCCGTATCTCCTCAACCATGCTGAATCTGTCCCCTAGGACCTGCCTACGCACAAAAGTTGTGCTGTTTTAACTGTACTGGTATTGTGAAAGTAGTACCAACCCCAGTGTGGAAGCAGTTACACCAGTATAAAGTGCTTATACCAGTATAGCTGGTTCCTGTGTAAGAGACGGGGAGTAAACTATACCAGTACTTACATTACAGATATCTCCTGGCATAGGTGTATTGGTCAGGGATGCAAAGTAAAACTGGGTGAATAATGGATTTTTCAGTTTGGGGACAGAAATGGAAAATCTGGGGCGGAGGGAGGGAATGTATTTCGATTTGAACCGAAACAATTTTTTTGAAAAATTTTCAGCAGATCAAAAAATGACAGAAAAAAAGGAGTAGATCAAAACCTTTCCATTTACTAAAAACATTTTTTAAAGTGATTTTTTTGTTTCAATTCGGCTGGTTTTGGGGTGCTCATCACGCCTTTTGGGGCATTCTTTTAAAAAATTGGCCAAATTTGAACTAGAAACGCCATTTTGAAATGAAAAATCAAAACGAAACATTTCAAAACAAAAAAGTCAAAACATTTCAAAATGTTCACAAGTAAGCAGCTGTACTTTAAAAAAAATAAGTTTTTTTTCTCTCAGCCAAAGCTATTTGTTGAATTCTACCTGAATTTACAAATCATTTCAGTGCACCAAAAAGGCATTTTTGGAAGAAAAATCTATTTGCCCAAATTATTTTGCCCAGCTCTAGTGTGAAGAGGTGGGATCCCTGACTAACATAGCTGTGGCAATAAAGTGCTCCTAATACAGACACGTTGCGTACCAACAAAACTGCACTTTTAGCTTGCTTCGCTTGGGGGAGGGGGAGCTGAAATAAACAATACCGGCAAAAGTGCAGTTTTGTTGGGATAAGCGCATAGCTATGCTGGCAAAGTACTCCTAGTATAGATCTGGCCTAAGATACCTTCATACCTATATGCAGCCACATTTTGCTCTCTCCCTGCTGTGTCAGCACAAGTACTGGCAAAACCAGAACCAAAATCATTATGTTTCTACATGTTTTTTTCCTTCCCCTAGCCAGTGTGAAAGTAGCCCTTTCAGAGCCATCGGTCCCCGAATCAATTTAACATGAAGAGCCGGGGCTGTTTGAAAATCACCAGGCGTGTTGTAGCTCGAGGCTAGCAATCTGATCCCAGTCTCCGAGAAGATGTTGGATTTCCAAAAGGGGCTAGTGGATGGTTATGGCGTCTTTCCCTGCACATTACTAGTGGAGGATTACGAAGTCCCCGGTAATTGGACTGTTTCATCTGGGGCTGAGACCGTTGAGAAAAGCAGCTTGGGGACCTAGAGTGAAATCAGCCTATGGACTGTGGAGCTGACCATATGCATTGAGATGTTACAAACAAGCCTGTGTCTTTGAACTGTACTTGGCATTCTGTTCTGGCAAGAAGCCCAATGAGATACTTGATTTCTCTTTCATATACTCTCCTTTTTTCCCCTTCTTTTTCTTCTTCCTCCAATTCCCCAAAGTTCCATTTTCTGCAGCTTCTCAAACTCGAATTGCTGTCTCCTTCTAATGCGTGGGGAAGTTAATGAGCAAAGTTAAAGCCTCATTCTTTTCTCCCAGCAGTTTGGCTTCGTGGGAAGTATGTAGGCGTGATTAACTCTGTAGGTGTGTTTAGGGAAAAAAATAACACTGTACAACAGCCCTAATTTAATGAGGCCAACTTTTGTTCACTACATTTTGGCTGCCAAAAGGGGGGTGGGGAAAAGGGAGACAAAACCAAAGGCCTTCATTTGTACTAAAAAGAATTCTAATTAAAGGCTGGAAATTTTTTAATTTGTTCAATTTTAAGAGCTGCTAATTACTTTTGTCTTCTTAGTTTATAGCTAGTTATTGAAGACGTGGCCATTCATGGACAGGATTTGCCATGTCTGACTATAATACTATTTAGCTTTTCAGCTGTAGACCTCAAAACATTTTCCCTAGGAGGGTAAAGTATCATCGCCCCCATTTTACAGATGGGCACAGAGAAAGGGGATGAGATTTGGCCCAGGATATTTGGCAGGTCAGTGGCAGCGTTTGTATCCCAACCTAGCACCCTATCCACTAGACCATACTGCTTCCATGTATATAGGTTTGGGCCAGCAAGTCTAGCATTCTGTCTCTGATGCATCTGAAAGCAGACAAGCCTTCCCCATGGTGCACCTAATCTGCATGTGGCGGAGGTGTGTTTGAGGAGTCATTTCTTTTTAGCCCCTACTTCTATCATGTCCTAATTTCCCTCTCTGCATAGGCCTGGCTTCCCCAGTTAGTCCAGATGAATTCTCTCTCTGTCCCCATTAGTGAGCAGCAGGGTGCCTTTGGAACAGCAGACTCACTGTAGCCTGCAGGGCATGTAAAGCACATTGGCAGTCCAAGCCCTTCCTTTCCGTAGACACTTGAATCAATACATCCTCCCAGGAATCCAGCCCGCATTCATCCCTCACACAATAACAGCCTGGCTCGGACAGGGGACCCGATGACAAAAATGTCCTAGCAGAGGCAGCATCTCAGCTTGATATTTCACAGGAACGAGCGAATGGGGCAGGACATGTTCTATTATTGCCAATTGTGGCATCCCTGGCAACACCCTTCCACTCCTTGCTCCACCTCTCAAACCATCCACGTGCTCTGCAGGAACCGGGCAGCGAGGTTCTCATTCTTCCAGGCTCCGCACTAGAGAGCAACATTCCATGTTTTCGATCATTTCTCTGCCTTTGGCGCAGTAGGCTGAACTTTATATCCCCCCCCCACATTTTTTTTTCAGCTAAAATGCAAGCTGGTTGTGACAAGCAGGAGCTTGCAGTGGCAAAAAAAAACAACAACTCACGTCCCTGTGAATTGTGGGAGCCAAGGAGAGGATCCCAAATGCAAATGCATTGCTGTAGCAAGGATGCACTTGATTTGTAGCACTGTCTACACTAGTTTCAGTCACCAGGTCCATTCGCATCAGAGAGGGGGCGAACCCGAAAAGGCTGGGTTGGTAGGGAGGGAGGGTGTTCAGTGCAGAGAACTGGGCCTCAGGACGAGTGTGTGCTATTCCCTGTTCTCTCACTGACTCAATATGAAGCCGCTTAGTTTCTCTGTCCCTTGGTTTCCCCATCTGTAAAATGGAGATGATCGTACTGAGGGATTCGGAGGTGATAAAGCTCACCTCAGTCGCAGAGGCTAAATCACCCTTTGCTGCGAGCTCCTCAGATGGAAAGCACCGAAGAGATGCAAAGTGCCACAGGCCCAGTTCATTGCTGCCCTGCACCTCGTGCCGTCATCAACACTGCCACCACGGCAGTGCCAGATGGGTGTAAAATGCTATCCCATCAGAACGGGATCCTTTCACATTCGCTTAGCACAGACATAAAAAGGTGCACAAAGTGCAGGGCAGTGGCGAATTGGGTCCTATATTTTGACAGCGCTCCTAGAGAACTGATATGGTTGTGCTTGCAGTTACGCAAGCTGCCGGAGACATATGTGCAGACTACCACGGACACGAATGAGAGCAGTACTACAGTAGTGAGAAGCAACTGCAGCTACAATGAGCCATTCACTGTGAAGGTAGGTCTACAATACACCAAGGATCAGCCTTAAGCCTATTCCTATTTGTGATTCAATGGACACCTTGACACAGGCGATTAGGGGAGAGGCTCCAAGGAGCCTGCTTTTCGCGGAGACATTACATTGTACCACGAAGATCAATACAAACTGGGAAGGGATCTAGGACAATGGAGGGCTGCATTAGAAGAAAATGGTTTACACATCAGCTGACAAAAGACAGGATACAGATGGTGCTTTGTTGAACGGGACAAGGTGAAACCAGTAAAACAAGATGGTACAGAGCTAACGTCTGTGCAACATTTCGAACACTTTGGTTTCAGTGTTGAGCTATGATGGAACTGTGGATGCGGATTTTAGGAGTCACATGAAGAGCATACGGTGCAAATGTAAGGGTTGATGGGAACTCTCTGAGATAACGATATGCCAAGTAAACTAAAGAGCAAAGTGTATAAGACCATGATTAGGGTGGCCATGATGTATGGGTCAGAATGCTGGCCAACGAGGAAGAAAGAAGCCATGACACAACACTGAAATGAGAACGCACAGGTGGATGCTGGGTAAGACAAGAACTGATAGGCTGTGTAATGCCATGATATGAGTCATGATGCAAGTAGCCCCCAGCATAGAAAAGTTGAGGGAGTATCAACTGAGCTGGCTTGGTCATGTGAGGTGATGAGATGGGTGATGGCCAGAGCCAAGACTGGGTAGTCATGGGGCAAAGACCATGAGGAAAACCTAGAAAAAGATGGTTCTAGACACCAGAGGAGGACATGAAGAAGGTCAGTGTCAGCTTAAAAGAGGCAGTTGATAGGAATACTTGGAGATGAAGAACAAGAACCACTGACCCCGACTAATGGGACAAGGCAAAGGCAAAGAAGAAGAAGAATTTTGATGGCAGTTCAGTTACTTCTATGACGTTTAACCAAACTTTGCCAACCTCTTGGAATTCTAAATCTGAGCTGAAAGTCTCAAATGACCATCGCTAGATGCACAGAGTTTCTTGTTTCTGATGGGCCTGAAATAACCACTAGAAAAGCCTTCCTGGAATGTTACTGCATTTTTCTTCAGAGCCGCATGAGATCCCGATCGCCATACCACTCGAATGGCCCCGCCACAAGAACAACACATTAAGCCCACGATGCAACACCCATTGGCCCATGTGGCTCTTTGCTCAGGTTCTATCAGACTGTTTGGCTGTGAGCACGACTAGAAGAGGTCTGACAAGCAGAGAAAACCCAGAATCCCTGAAGGCTAAAGCAGAACAGACGCTTCAGTGATGGGCACCAGTACAAAACCCCATGATGGATATATGGCCTGGCTCCAAAGAACATAAGTGACGAGAGAAGAACAAGAAGAGGGTTTGTTCAATGTATTTTCCTGGATGCCTTTTGATTTGCCTCCCCAAATTGAATCCAATTAAGATACTAGTTAATCTTCTGACAGTCAAATTCTCATCACATCCTACAGCGAATCACATTTGTATGTAGGTAAAAGAGGGTGTGTATGAGAGAGAGAAAATCCAGTTCCTTGTGAAGGTGGCCTAAAAAGGAAACGTGGAAAACTTTCTTTAGCTCTGAATGACCTTCTGGGCACGTGTTAGTCTAATGTCTCATGCTGCTATGGGTATGTCTACACTGAACCCTCCCCTCCCCCCCAAAAAAACAACAACTACACAGCAACGAGTCTCAGGGTATGTCTACACAAGGATAAAAAACCTGTGGGAGGCCTGGGTCAGCTGACTCGGGCTCACGGGACTCCGGCTGCAGGGTTTAAAATCGCTGCATGGACATCTGGGCACAGACTGGACTCCAAGCTCTGGGACCTCAGAGGTCAGGCTCCAGCCTGAGCCCGAATGTCTACGTAGCAATTTTCCAGTCGTGGACCCTGAGCCCCGTGAGCTTGGCCAGCTGACCGAGGCCAGCCGGGTTTTTTAATGCCCATGCAGACCTACCCTGCGGGGTTGTTCGTTTGTTTGTGTATATTTTGCAGTGTAGATATACACTCAGACAGTCCCAACACCGCATTTAGAATTGTTTTTTATTCAGCAGTGGCTAGCCTTTCCCCAAATAAACCCATGCTGCCTCTAATCACAGCCCGTTTCTCAAGCGGCAGCCCTTCCTAAACCCTGCCAAATGATCTCTCATTCCACCCTCAGCCCCACCCCGCACACACTACCAATGCTAAGAACAACAGTCTGTTGGGGGGTGCTTTCATTTCGGTTCTCCCTGAATAACTGCACTGGCTCTGCTGCATCCCAGCCTGGCTTGAAAGAAAGAACAGCTCAAAAGACCAGCTTAAGACTTTAATCATTTCTTACACCCCTCGCCTTTAGAGCCGAAGCCACCAGAAGGTGTGTTTTCCCCTGGATTCCCTGGAGAAAGAAAGAAAATACTTTAAAGGCCGTAAAGCCACTGCTTTAATAAGAAAGGACACCTGGCTTGGCAACTCGCTCCCTTTATAAATATACTTTGGGGCCTAAGCTCTTTCGCCTGATACGTTTGTGCCACTCCGATGGGAGTAGCTCATGCATAATGGAGAGCACAATTCATCCAGGATTTAAGGCCAGATGCTTTCCTGAACCAAGGCCTTAAAAAGGAATCTGCGAATAGCCCTTTAAAAGGTGAGCTGCCGGGGCGGGGGGGATTGGGTTATAATGCTGGTTTCTTGCTTCCTTATGATAGCTAAAAGCTACCCCAAACAGCCACCCCTCCTGCCATGGAATCTGCTTGTTTTTTTACATTACAATTTTGAGTCTGGTCTGCCCTAGAAAACTTGACGGAATGTAACGTTGATGACCTCGGTGGTCGGTAGGGTGACCAGACAGCAAATGTGAAAAATCGGGACAGGGGGTGGGGCGTAATAGGAGCCTATATAAGAAAAAGACCCAAAAAATCCGGACTGTCCCTATAAAATCGGGACATCTGGTCACCCTAGTCATTGGCGGGCAGAATTGAACTTGGGGCCTCTGGACTTAGTGCATGAGCCTCTACCGCATGAGCTAAAAGCCAACTGGCTGCTAGCTACGGCGGTAGAGCAGACTCATTAATCTCTCTAAGGGGTCTCAGTTCCACTAGATGGGACAGAGCACCCCACCCAGAAGATGTGTGGGTTACAGGAAGATCAGAGAACTGGTAGATGTACGGCCTCGAAGGCCACGGAGGTGGATCTTCATTAACTGAGACGGAAGCGCTGGGCTACATGCGTAGCGGCAATAAATTGGCACATCTCCGTTAACCTCAACGGTGCTACAGGGATTTACCCCAGCGGCGGAGCTGGCCTCTGACTGCACATTGTTTGTGTTAACATCTACTTAACTAAAATTCTCCGAAGAAAACCTCTCCCTGTTACAGACATTCCCCTGCAGTTCTGGAAATGCAAATACCACCCCACTTAAGGCTCCGTCACTAGGATCCTTTCACTAGGAAGGTGAAGCACTGGAACGGGTTACCTAGGGAGGTGGTGGGAATCTCCTTCCTTAGGAGTTTTTAAAGTCAGGCTTGACAAAGCCCTGGCTGGGATGATTTAGTTGGGGATTGGTCCTGCTTTGAGCAGGGGGTTGGATTAGATGACCTCCTGAGGTCCCTTCCAACCCTGATCTTCTATGATTCCGTCCTGCAAATGCCAGGTGAGGACACTTGAGAACTAACTGACGTGCTTGGACACCGGGCAGCATACAAACCCTCAGGGCCAGATTTTCAAACGGGCCTAAATAAGGGTCAGATTCTGGGAGCTGAGCACTGGAGAAAGTCCCATTGCAAGACGTCTGGGCAGATTCTCCCCAAAACCTCAGCACCCAGCACATGCGGAACTCTAGAAAAGCTGCTCCCAATTGTGGGTGCTGAGCTCTTTTTAAAATTCTGAGCTGAGGGGGTAAGAACCAGAGAGTGAAACTGACTAGAAACAGAATGTGAAACTCACCAGTCTAGTTCTGCTGGCTCCATTTCTAGAACACTAACCTGGCTTGGGTATCTAGGCACTAATAGTTTCATTGGGAAAAATGAATGGTGAAAAGCAAGCCAGACTATTTCCTTCTGCTCTCCCAAAAGAGCTGCTCTGGCAGCAGGGCTGAGAAGCCGGTAGAAATTACCGGGGCCCAGCGGTCCAGAAGGGGGCCCAGGGCCCGGCTTCCCCAGCTTCGTTGGCCCTGTTTAGCCGGTCCGCCCTTGCTGGGGGGCCCGAAAAAATGTTTTCACTGGGGCCTGAACTTGCTCTCGGCAGCCCTGTCTGGCAGCATGCAGGGGCCGTAAGGTGAGGATAGACACACGTACCTTAGCCTTGAGAATCCCCCCTGTACAATGGGCCTCCCGAGCTGCAACAGAGCTGCTATAAGGACCCTACAGATATGTCTACACTGCAGTAAAAAACCTCCAGCATGGAGTCTCAGAACCTGGCTTAGCTGACTCAGTTTGTGGCGCTCAGGCTGTGGGGCTAAAACTAGCAGTGTAGAGATTTGGGCTTGGGCTGGAGCCTGGGTTTTGAGACCCTTCCTCCTGGCCAGGTTTCAGAGCCCGGGCTCCAGCCCCAGCCCGAACCTCAACACTGCAATTTTATAGCCCCATAGCCCATGCCCCGCGAGCCCGAGTCAACTAACCTGGGCCAGCCGTGGGTCTTCAAATTGCAGTATAGACAAACCCTACCTTGTCTCTTCTCCCAGCCCCCTGTGTAGGGGGGTGGATTGGAGGCGTGGCCAAAACCGACATCAGTTCTGTGCTTCCCAGGCCACACAGGGAGCAAAGGGTAAGTTAAAGCAGCCCTGAGGCTGCTCTAACTTATACTGGAGGGTGGACAGGTGCCTGCATGTCAGAGTTTGAAGAGTACAAAGGTGGCTCAAAAACACCTGAAACCCATCTCCTGCATTCCTGCTGTGAGCACAGGGAGGGAGTCACTTAGCATCAGGCCCCACATTTCCAGTTTAGGGAGAGGAGAAATTGTTTGAGCTTCGATCTTCACGAAGCGCTGGTGCCGAGTCTCATAAAGCATTCCCTCCACTTCCCATTAATGCCCAGAAGCTGAATACGCTGCCATCTCAACCTTCCAAGTCCCTGCTGGTGCATGGAAAGCAAGCCTGCCGCTCCTGCACTTGGCAGAAAAGAGCACAAACCAGACGCTAACACAGCCAGCCCCAGCTGTGGGGAATATCACACCACGGAGAACAGATGTCAAACAACAAAGAGAATCCTGGAGGCGTACCCAACCGCCTGCAACGTAACGACGATTCCCCCATTGCCTTATCTATGTCCCACTGACATAACCTGCGTCTTCTCTTTGAACTGCAGCCACACGGCCTGCGCACCAGGCAAGGTCTGTGTAAGGCCCACGCGATTCAGCATGGAGAAATAATTCAAGAGCAGCAGACTGGCAACATTTCAGCAAAGGAAAGCCTGGCAAGCAAACGTCCAAGTTGTTCAGCGCTGGGTAAAATACAATGTTTGGAGGAAAACCAACAACACGGCGTTTAAGTGGAGTAAATGAGCAAAGACCAGGGGCAAAGGGACCAGCACCAAGCCCGGCTCACTGGCAGCTTTTGGGTGAATGTTTCGAAGGGCAGGGCTGGGGAAATAAGCTCTTGGAGGCAGGGGCGGTTTTTCAATTTGGTGTGTGTTCAGCCTCCAGCACAATGAGGCTGGACCTTTTTGGATCTACTGCAACACAAATAATACTAATAAAAAACTGATCTCAGAAGAGAACCTGAAGCTTAGTCACGCAAAGGGGGTTGTGTTTCTGTTTGCAAAATACAGGCTCTGTTGAAACAGACATAACTGTTTGCCCAATTCGTATCCAATCAGGGACCTGAAATGCCCCCATGCTCCCACGTCGAACACGAGGGTCTGTGTAACGGTGATGAGAAACTGGAAGCACCGACAGTGAAATCCTGGCCCCATAGAAGTCAGTGGGAGTTTTGCTACTGATTTCAATAGGGCTCGGATTTCACCCTGGGTATCTAACATGGAGCTTTACATTTAAATCTCAAAGTGCTGGGGAAAATGAAGCACAGAGAAGTTAAATGACTTATCCAAGGACAGGAGCATCAGTGGCAGAGCCAGCTGTTCCTAGAGTGTTATACAAGACATTGCTCATCGAAAACCATTCTCCCTTGCAGCCTTCCCTGCCCTTTCTTTGCTGCTGATGCTAATGTGGATGCCAGAGTCAATTCTGCAGCCAGTAATGAAGCTGAATCACAGCATTGTACTTTCTGGTGAGCTTGTCCACTTCAGTTAGGGAACCACTCTGAGAGCTGGCACCTCCCAAAGCCTCCACTGAAGCCAAGCCCCTGGGACTGCTCCCACCTGACGGTAACTGAAACTTTACAAATCAGGTCATTCAGAGGACTTGATTGACCTCAAACCAATGTGATGCCGCTGTGAAAAAGGCAAAGGCAATCCTAGGATGTATCAGGCGAGGCATTTCCAATAGAGGTAGAGAAGGATTAATGCCATTGTACCAGGCACTGGTAAGACCTCACCTGGAATACTGTGTGCTGTTCTGGTCACCCGTGTTCAAGAAAGATTCATTCAGACTGAAATTCAGGTGCAGAGAAGAGCTATTGATGACGACCAGGGAAATGGAGGCCCTATCTTGTGGAAGGAGATGGGAAGAGCTTGGCTTGTTTAGCTTGCAAAAAGAAGGCTGAGGAGACAGGATTGCTCTCTGTACATACATGGTGTGGCGGGGTAAACCCCAGGGAGGGAGAAGAGCTATTCAAGCTAAAGGATAATGCCACACAAGAACAAATGGGGATCAACTGGCCATGAACAAATTCAGGCTGGAAACTAGAAGGTTTCGAACGATAAGTGGGGTGAGGTTCTGGAACAAACTCCCAATAGGAGCTGTGGGGCAAACAGTTTAATTAGTTTTAAGAGAGAGTTGGATCAATTTGTGGTATTGAAAGACGGGGCTACTTGAGATGGTGGGGGGCAGAGCATGGCAGCCCTCGGGGTCCTTTCCACTTTATGTCTTATATTCCTAAAGCTCATGCTTCAGGGTTTCAGTTGCAGGGGTCAGGAAGGGATCTTTTCGCCACACTGTATTCTGGGGTTCTTTGGTCTCCTTTCTCTGAAGTATCAGTGATGGGTCTGGCTGGAGATGGGACACTGGACCAATGCTCTGAGGTGGCACCAAGCGTTCTCTCTCTCAGGTGCTTGGCTATCTGGTTCTTGCTCAAATACTCACAGACTAAGTGATCACCGCATGTGGGATCGGGAAGGAATTCTCCCCCTCCCCCAGTGAGATTGGCAGAGACGTTGGGGGTTTCACACCTTCCTCTGGAGCATGTGGGTGCAGGTCACTTGCCAGGCTTACCTGGGTCTATCTCACATAATCATTTACCTGCCATTGCGGGGGCCTTGGGCACTGGTGCACCTGGATCCCTTCTGTGGGCTGTAATACCCTGGTCTAATGTCTGCCGCGGGGTTGAGTGTGCGCTGGCTGGCTGGTGTTGGTGGCCTGTGCTGTACAGCGGGTCAGACGAGTATTGATCTGGTATTGAATCTCATCCCTGTTCCCAACCACTCTTCTCAACAATTTTTCCCTTGGAGAGCAATCGGCTGCTCTCCCTGCTGGCCTTCGCAACAGCCACACAGACTGCAGGACTGATGATGGGAGGGTTCCTATAGCTACCAACTGGGTAAGCATCCTCCTGCTTATGGCTCATCCAGGAGGCCTGATGGAAGTGGGGGTGGTTCTGACAGGGCACGGTACACGCTACGGTCGATGGGTTACCTGTATAATCGATTGCGAAGCCTGCATTGCTCACGGAGGCGTCACTTCGGAAAGCCAGGAAGAGGTTGTTGCTGCTGCTCTCTATCCGGTCGGGCAGCTGGGAGCCGTAGAAGCTCCCGATCAGGGGGCTGAGTGAGCTGGGGCCGTCGTAGATGTGGAGGAAATCGTAGCCGGGCTCCAAATTAAAGCTGGGAAAGAAACAAAACAAGCAGAGCTGGAACGATTCTGTGTATTGTGGGAGCACCGGGAGGCCTAACAGAACATCGGGACCCAGTGTGCTAGGTGCTGTACAGACACAGAGTAAGGAAACAGCCTCACCCCCACAATATTTCCAATTTAAGTGGGCAAGACAGGTGGAGGAAATGGAGGATTGTGATCCCCATTTTACAGATTAGGAACTGAGGTCCCAAGAGACTAACTGACGTGCCTGAAGTCTCCCACACTGCCCAGAGCAGTGATAGGGATTGAATCTAGCTCTCCAAAGCCCCTGTCCAGCCTTAACCACAAGGTTGCCCTGGTGGCAGGTGGGAAAAAAAATCCTGTACAAATCAACATCTACTAATGCTGCCATTCTCTGCTCTTCCTCGCAGAGAGTCTCTCAAGATGCCCGTTACCGCGGTTACTGAAAAGTGCAAATTAAAGGTGAGGAGCACAGAAAGATGGCTCTTTCCCTCGAAGTACCCCCAGGGAAGCTTTGAAGGTGCAGAGGGCATAAGCAGTAGACAAAGATTCCAGCAGCACAAGCAGCTGTTGCTTGGAAGGACAAGGCCTTGCTCCTGAGTCTGCCACCCAGGCCTGGGAAGATGCCCCTTTCAAGCCACCTCAGGGTTACTGTAGGCAGAGCAGAGGGCTGAGCTCGACAGTGTTTTAACTCCAGACTTGCTCTAGATCCAGCCCAAGCTTTGTGCCAGGTGTAACCTGAGTCTGATTCTGTCTTACACTAGATCCTGTCCAGGAATTACAGTGGTCAATCTCCTCAGGCGATACGGAGCAGTATGGACCAACCGGCCCCTCTCCTGAGGTGGCATCTACACAGTGGAGATCAGTTGAGATTCCCTGGCTGATTGTCCCCTGATTTGGGCTCTTGGGAGACCGGGTCAGGGCATTTCCAGTGGAGCCTGAGTGTCTCCTGGCCTTTGGGGCAGGCTGCTCGACCCGTCTACTGACACAGGCGTGGGTGCGAGCAGCAAGAGGGAGGTCTCACGGAGTTCTCCATGCACTGGAGGGCAGAAGAGTCCAAAAGCTTCTGTGCAGATTTTACATATGGGCCACAGGCAGCATGGCCCAAAGGATTAACCTGTTGATCCAGCCACACTTTGGATCCAGTCTTTTGAAAACACCCGCTAATGAATTAACAGGAGCTGGAAGGGCCAGGGGGCTCACGGGGGGCATGGCAGACACTCGCTCTGCAATAGCACCAGGGTTATGCTCTTTAAACACATGCACAAATAAAGCAGGGCTGTGGTCGGAATACACGTATCCTCTTCCCAACCGGGACGGATTGAGGCTAAACATGGGAGCCAATCAGCCAACACTACAGGAACCAGACGCCATCCTTGGTGAGACTGGCGGGAGAAGGGGCCGGCAGATATAAGTGGTTTTCTTTGCTTTGGACACGGGTTAGGGGCACAGTTGCCAACTTTCACGCGGTAAATAAGCCCCCCGATTTTCACAATAAGACAAAAATCAAGTGAATCCCATTTCAAAACAAGGCCAAAACAAGCCAATCCCTACAAACCCCAACACCCTATGTGACTAGCTCCCCCCGGCATGCAGTCTGGGACTGTGGTGGGCCTGCTGTGCACCCCTGACTCTCTCCCCAACTTGTCCCGCTTGCCCCTGTTTGTCCCCCCTTGCTCCTGCTTGCCGGGAGCCGATCAAAAAACAGAAGCAACAAGCTACAACAAGCAACAAGCCTAAAACTAGCCAACAAGCAACTCACAAGCCAATTAAGCCAAAACCAAGCCCAATTTTCTGCTTTTTTTGCAGGTTTGGTACGTCTGGTTAGGGGCTCTCTAGGAAACTGATCCATGGAGCCCTGGGACAACCCTTTAGAGAGCAGGTGATGCAAATGGCAAACCCGTTACCTCAGGCCTTGCCCCACTTCTGAGCTCCTCCCCTCTCCCCACAAGTCCCAGCAGAATTGAAAGGGAGCAGCTGAGCTGCTCATGGGTACATACATATTAAATACCAGGGCAATGACATAATCGGGAGAGACCGTCAACTTCCAGTCGCACTCCTTCCCCGGGGGATAGGGCTCAGGGTACTGCGGTGACAAGATGACCCCGGCCGGCCCCGTCAGGATCCCTCCGCAGGGAGCTGAAACAAGAAAGCAAGGGGCGGGGAGGGGGATAGTGATACACGTTCTGCCATACGGGGAAAACAACAGACCATGGTGGGAATTAGACTTCTGGGTTGAGCTGTGGACTAGGTGCACCTGGAAGTCATGGGGAGGGTAGATTTAGAAATGGACGGATGGAGATTTCGGTAGAGAGATGAAGAGATGGATGGAAATATGGTTGGCTAGATGGCGACAAACAGCCATATGGAGAGAGAGAGCGATGGAAAGACAGACAGCTAGATTGCCAGAGAGATAAGATACTATTTGTGATACAGTAGCCCTGAGGGACCCTAACCGAGACTGGGGCCCTGTTATACCGGGCATTGGACATACACATAGCAAGAGACAGTCCGAGCCCATTACAATTTTCATAAGAGATACAAATGGATCATCAGAGAGAGAGAGAAAGATGCCCCGAGCCTTCCTGTTTCATTATCTAGGCAGCTCCTGGTCAAAATCAAGGCTCCTGCTCAAGAAGTGAAAACACGTGCTGTCAGGGACAAATGATTACTTTGCATTGCCAGGAAGGCTAAGCATTCGGTTGAAAAGTTTCCAGTTAAGCTTGTTTTATGACCGAAAATTTGGTTTTCACTGAAACAACATTTTTCGCAAAACGTGTCTGCTTTCCAGGGAGATTTTTGATATTTTTGTCAAAAAACTGAACACCCTAAAACAAACATTTATATAGAGATGAAATGCTGCTGCAGTATCTCAAGGGAGCTGTAGTTCAGTTGCTACATACTCCCATTCTCCTCTATGGATTAGACTTCATCTCCCAAGATGCTCCGCGCCTCCTCAGACCAAAAGGGGATACCATGATGCATCCAACCAGGGAGATGTAGTCCAACCAGGGAGCCCAGTTTAGAGAGAAGAATGGAAGTATGAGACGCCTGAACCACAATTCCCAGGAGGCACCGCAGAGGTATTTCAGAATCAAAGTCATTTTATTTTTCACCAAAACCTGGAAATGTTCCACTGGGGGGAAAAAAACTCCAAACACTTTTCAACCAGCTGTAATTAGGCAACATAGTGTAAGGCTATTGTAGAATCATTTACAGTATCTGACCACCAAAAATTCCAAAAGCCCTTTGTCATTGAAAGAGAACCTTGTCACTGCTGTTTCCCCACCCCCCAGTTTATTGGGAGATCTTGCATCTTCTAAAAAAGGATCGCCAGGGCTCTGTCCAAAAGCAACCCACTACAATGGCTCTTTCTAAGTCAAATGACCTTCACTGAAGACACCCTATGAGAATTCCCTTAGCCCGGATCATCTCACCTCAGTTCCACTCCCTGGAAAGAAGAACTAAGATCTCAGCTTTTGATGTGAATGAGAACTCAACAGGGGATTAGCTAGATACCTAGATACACAATACTGTGATTTTAGTTACAGCTCCACAACAACTAAAAGGGCTGTCAGCATCAGATAGAAATGATGCCATGTGAGATTATTAACAGAGTCTTTCAAATATCAAGCTGTCCTGCAGCAAACAAATTCTGGGCATGTCATAAAAGTTTCCCAGCTGGCTTTAAATCTGTTTTAAGAAATGGAGTTAATTAATTTAAGTTGCTTGGGGTAACATTGCATAAACATGAATAAAGATTACAGGATGACTAATATCTGGCTAACATTTAATTAGCCAGCTAATTTAACATTTATTGCTTTTATGCGCGTAGCATGACAATTGTTATATGTTCTGGCCGTATTGAAAAAAATAATAGATTTCATGTGCTTCTTTTATGACTTTATGAACCCATGGAGAACGTCAGACAGTTTTCTCTTGTGATTAGCTAGATACCTAGATACACAACACGGCGATTTTAGTTACAGCTCCACAAATGACCTTCACTGAAGACACCCTATAAGAATTCCCTTAGCCCGGATCATCTCACCTCAGTTCCACTCCCTGGAAAGAAGAACTAAGATCTCAGCTTTCGATGTGAATGAGAACTCAACGGGGGATTAGCTAGATACCTAGATACACAACACTGTGATTTTATGTTACCTCCTGGCACAAAAGTCACCCAACCAAGGTCCTTCCCCAACCAAAAATAATTGGCTTGCCCAGACAATCTCCTGCCTCCTACCTAATATCTCACTCTCCTTCCTTTCTATGCTTAGGGATCATGAGAGCGCTGGGCTTTATATACCAGACCCCTTTGGCAAACCTGATTGTACAGCGTAGCTAGGTGATAGCTTTCCCCACTTCTACCTCCTCACCCACATGGCAGGACAGACCCCTGATGATGTCCTCAAGTTCAGATATGGATTCTAACCCCTTGCCACTGGCTGTGTGAACCCTATGCACCCTGTTGTACTTATCCACCAAACCAGTTGGGATTTCTACCCCTTTCAATATGCAACATGTTCCAACACACCCTAGCAAGGGGAACCTAGACCCCTTGCTGTACAATCAGAGAAATGTTGCACAGATCATACCTATGCAAGAGGGAGGGTCGGGTTGCCAGAAAAACCTGTTCTCAATCTGCACACAGCTGATTTTGGCCTCCCCTTGCAGGGTGTATCCTGGATCGCACTGGAAGACGACGGAGTCACCTGCTTCTTTGCTGTCTGCGCTCCGGCTCCCATTCTGGGGAATCCCTGGGTCATTGCAGGAGGTGGCAGTGGAAACTGGGAGTATCAAAAAACAAACAAACAAATCTATAAATACAGGTTTGCGAACCTCCCCAGGCCTAGCTTACCCTTCTATAGCTTGCACATTCTATATAATGCCTAAGAAAATGAAGTGCTGGTTGAATTTTTTTCCAATTAACATTTTTTGTTGGTGGGGTGGGGGAAATTCTTCAAGAACAGTGTTGACAACTGTCATGCTTTTCTCACACTATCTGGTATTCTTTGTAGAGCCCCAGCACCTGGAGTCATAGGATCATGTGGCATTTTTGGCTTTCATTGATTAAAAAGAAACATAGGAAGCTTCTAGACCTCGTGGATGCAGAGAAAAGCTGGAAAATGCGATGAGAGTGTGATCTAAAGGCTCACAAACCAGAAGAGAAAGATGACCCCCAAATGCATCTTTAAAAAAATATTTCATGATCTTTTAGCCAATCTCATGATTTTAGAAGGGCCTGATTTGTGAAGGCAATATGGCAGTGCAGCCAACTGAGATTTTTCCTTCCAAAACATTTTTCAACAAAAATGGTGTTTTATTAGGAAGTTAAAAAAAAAAATCTTCGCTGTAAATTTTTCTTGTTTGATTTTTTTTAAGCCAAAAAATAGAAAATTCCAGTCTCTATCCCCTCCCCAGTCTCTTCCTCCCTTTTCAATTTTGTCCCTGGAAAAAGGGTAGGGTGTCGGGGGAGGAGTAAGAACAATTTTTGTGGAGAATTTTGATAAAACAAACTTTTAAAAAATTTTCTGCAAAAAACTAATTACAATTTTCCAAGCAGCTCTACTATTCAGCAAATTATAGAGCTAATCAACATTTTTCAAATTTCACAATTTTGGATTTTTGAATTTTTTGAGGAAAAATGGGGATTTATTTCGATCGTGTTCCTCTCCCATCATTTTTGGCCAGATCTAGTGTACACAGTTTATACTGTGACTTTAAACCCTCCTGCTTGTATCCTTGTGGCAATCTGCTTGCTCTCTCAAACACTGACATCTGCGAACTCTTAACCTACATCGCTGCAAATATTGGACAGAAAATTATCCAGACTTTTATAATAAGGCAGCCTTGTTATTTGACCGAATGATACTCCTGCGGCAGGGAACTCTGCTAGCTGCAAGTGTTGATTTTCTTGCTGCATCCAGCGTAAGTGCAGATTCCACAAAACAGTGCGGGAGGTGAACATACGTCCTTCTGGGATTCAATATGGTCCCCACTGCCATAATATCCTAGTGCTCCACGCACACTAATATATTTATCCCAACACCATCTGTAAATGGGAAGAAAATATCGCTGCCCTGGTTTTACAGATGGGGAAACTGAGGCACAGAACGACTGAATGACTTCCTGAAGGTCACAGAAGAAATCGGTGGCAAAGCCAAGAAATAAACCTCCACCTCCCAAGTCCCAGACCAGTGTCTGAACTCCAAGACCATCCTTCATCTTGGGTTGTTAACTCAATTGCAATAACTGGGTGATGGGCGGGGAGAAGCCAAGATGCATAATGCAGATGATTAGTGCTGACTGTACTATCCTCTTTAAATACACTGTGCCAAGCAATGACTTTTCTCCCTCTTTCTTTTCTCTGTTTCCCCTTAAAGTTCTCTCTCTCTCTCTCTCTCTCTCTCTCACACACACACACACACACACACACACACTTTTACTTTGCAGTTAGCATCTGTTCCTCCAGCTGGGAAAGGCTTCGGGGAATGGTAAGTTCAAGTGTGCAACACAGAATGCAAGTCTGATGTATGCTCATGCATTGCACATACATGTTTACTTAATACGCCCAGGCATCCACTAATCTTACATGGCATTTTTATACAATCCTGCGTCAAACATATGCTGTAAAATAAACTGATACGCTAGCAGCTTTCCCTGTCACTGCGTGGCAGTGGAATTTAGCCTCGAGCCCTGGGACGCATCAAGCCTGAACTTTTAGGAATGGACGTGCTCACCTAGCATCCTGGCAGCTGTCCTTACGAGGCAACAGAAAAAAATACAATGGGACAGATCCTCAGCCCTTGTAAATCAACATAGCTCCATCCTTGCTGATTTACACCAGCGGAGGATCTGCACCATAATGTCCCCATGGCAATAAAACTATTTAGCCTCCTGCATTTTAGCATTGGAGTTGGAGGAGATGGGGAGGTTATATAAATATATATTTAAATTATACCAGATCCCAGCCTGTATGTTTGAGCTCAGGTCTCTGGCTACACAATCACACCCTACGAACAAAGGCTGTTAGAAGTAGTAGTAAATAAGGATGCAGTTCTACATCAGACAGCTGCCTGGAGCTTATTTTCTGCTATAGTAACCTGGCTCTGTGCAATTAGCTCATGCTATGGCAAACTCCAGCATAAGGAGCTGGAGGGAGTTTGCATCTCACTCGGTTACCCCAGTGCAGGAGCTGGCCAAAATATTGCTGGGGAGCATAGTCCCTGCTCTCTTCCAGCACCCCACAGCAGTTAGGGTGAGTCAGGAAAATGTGCCTGCTCCATTCCAGCCCATGAAGCAAGCCAGGCATAGAGCAGAGGATGCAGCATTGTCTCCAGGGCGCTGAGCCACCACTCTGTCTTGTGCTTCCCAGGAGGAGCTCGGACTCTAGTAGGATTCGCCTGGAGGGCTCCACCTGCAATGCACGCACCTCTCCAGCCCACACTCGGGTACCAAGAACAGAATCGTACAATCAGCTCGCAAAACAACTTGGAAGCAGAGACAAGAGCTGCTGCCTAGATACCAAGGAAGCCACTACTCAGCGATCCAGGGACACTGCAGTAAAACGATACAGCCCTGCCTTGCCACTAGAGCTACAAACTATGGCCCTCGGTAACAGGTCCATGCATGCTTAATGTTACTACCCTGAGCAGCCCTATTGAAATCAACGTGTGTAAGTGTTTGCAGGCCCAGGGCCCGTGCAGTGAACACAGAGTCAGGCCGTGTATGTTATATACAGCAACGCTGTACAAAACAACAACCCTGGGCTACAAACAGACTAAAGCCAAGATTTTCCAAGGGTGACGACTGATTTGGGTTGCTTCAATTTTGGGGGGGCCCAACCTGAGTCATCATAAAGGGGCCTGATTCTCAGAAACTGCCGAGCACCCACACTTGGAAAATCAGGACCCTCTAGGGTGTCTCAGGTTGGACACCAAAAGAAAAATGGAGGAAGCGAAAATCATTAGTCATTTTCAAACCTTGGCCTGTCTTCCCATCTGTAGATTTGGTGCAGCACATAAGGTACATGAGACACCGTGTTTATGGCTTGGCTTTCAGACATGCAATAAGCATGCGGCTCCCATTGTTTGGGTGCAGAGTGCTTCTGAAAATCAGTCCGTTAATATTTTCTGGGCAAAGCAAAATCCCCTTTGGGCTTTTCTAAGTTAGGGAAATTTGCACTGGTTTAACTACATCACAGTGCAAATCCTCTCAGTGCAGACACAGTAGATTGGTGCAAAATGGGTTTGCACTGGTGTGACATACCTTGCACCAGTTATGTTTTCAAAATACAATGCACAAGTCTCGCGCTAGTCCCCACCCCCACTGCATGTGACACTACAAATAGGGCCACCAGACTGGACACAACTTCTCAGGCCTTGTCTACACACTGAAGTTGCACTGGTAAAGTTCCATTAACCGAGTGATTTCAGTGGAGTGCACTCACACTGGACTGTTTGTGCTACGGCGTTGTGTCCACACAACCTCAGGTAACATTGGCAAAGGCATGGTGCCCTGTGGGTAGGCATCCCAGTGCCCTCCACGCCGCCTGCAGATGCATCACCTTGCGGGAAATTTTCACTGTGCATTGTGGTGCCGTGGGATACCTCACAAGGAACTGTGGAGATGTGGGGACAAATACCCACAATTCCTCCTAACGTATTTCCCATGATCAACGGTGCCATTTACAAGCTCATCCCAGTGAACCTGGATACTGCGCAATGGAATGCAGCGCTCTTCCCAGTTACGTTACAGTAGGCACACATCAGCGGCCCTCAAAGGCATGGCCCGTCCAATGAACGCTGAATGGTGTGCGTGCCCATTCATCACCAGCCCCATTCAACCCTGAGGAAACAGAGTCTCCGTGGCGCCTACCTGAAAACTGAATAGCGAAGCCTTGCTTGCTGGTGAAGAAGTCGGTGTTGAACTGAAGGACGACGGAGTTAAAGGTGCTGTGGACATCGCTGGGCAAGCTGGAGCCGCTGATCTCCTTTAAGATGATCCCGTTCTCCACCGGCCCATCCCATATCCTCAGAACGTCGTGGAATTCCTCCGTGTGGAAAACCATGAAATGGAGCCTGCATGGAGGAAAAGGAACAAACGCTCATCAGAATCCTTTGCAAAACTAAATACAAGAGTAAGAATCCAGCAGTGTAGTGTAGAATGGGCACCTACTAGAACACCCCCGCCAACGTTACCTCACACACAAGCTACGTAGAGGACGCCATTTTGCTCTACCCAATGGAGTCCTCCATTCTATGTGTCCTCGCACATACCACAATGAGTGGGAACACCATTTTGAGAACAAAATGGCACCCTCCATGCGGGCACAAGTACTGGTATGCCATTCCGGGATGATCCGGCCTGACGACAGCACAGTCTGTGTCCTTTGTGGATGCAGCTAAAAATGGGCTTGATGCCAATAAGAGACAGCACGTCCGAATGGACAGGGAAGCGGATGGGAACGCGGGTGACCCGAGCTCTGTTCCAGGCACTGCTACTGGCCTGATGGTTGACCTAGGGCAAGTCTCTTCCTCTCTCTATTTCTGAGCTTCTCCATCAGTAAAACAGAGATAATCTCCTTTGTGAAGCCCTTTGAGAGCTACCGATGAAAAGTGACTCCAGGGGACAGGGTACTCAGCGCTTTATGAAAATCAGGCCCCTTCGTGGTATGTCTAGCCGGGCATCCAAAATCACTAACCAACCCTAAAACTTCTCCAGAGAGACTAAGGGCCCGATTCAAAGCCCACTGAAGTCAGTGGGAACGTCTCCACCAGGGACTTCGCTACTGCCATTGATTATATGTGGAAGGCGCTCAGTTACTAGGGTGATGGGCGGGAAGGTAAAACCCTAAGACAGACTAAAGTCAAGTTGACAGAGAAAAGTGTGAGGAAGTTGTGCAGGAGCAGTGAAGGGGCTGCCGAGGTGCATCCAATAGTGTTTTATTGAGCTCTTTTTATTAAAGATAAAGACAAACACAGTAAAACCGGGAAGCTGTTCTAAACCCAGAAGAAACGTGCGGGGACCCTTTAAGATAATTGATGTGCATGCATCTAATTCACATCTCATCCCTATGTTGCATGAGTCAACCTTGGCTGTCCTTTTGCTTCCCAGTGTCCTCCCCTTTTGCTTCCCAGTGGAAGAGCTTTTTGTCACAGGCCTGTATCTATCGATAAACAGGGGGGTGGGGGGTGGGGGGGCGGAGGAGGGGAATCCTGAATGCAGGTCTGAAATGGGAAACGGGGTAAAACAGGGGAGATGGGAAAGGATCTTCCTCAACTTTGTAGGGCAGGACTGATCTGGGAACACTGTGGAAAATCGGAAATGAGGGGAATTTTGTAAAGGTGCAGGGCAAGGCTGAGTGGGGTAGCAGAGCAGTGGATGGAGTCAGGGGACAAGGTAGGTCTGAGTGGAGCACTGAAACAACACAACACAGGTCTAAGCGGAGTGCAGAGACGAAAGCCAGGGAACTCTTGCAATGGTGCAGTGCAGGGCTGGCCTGGGAAGCAGGGCACAGAAGGAAATGGGCGAGCTGGGAAGCTCCCATTAGGTTGCAGCACAGGTCTGATCCAAGTAACAGGTGACTGGGGAAATGGGAAACATGGGGGAGCAAACGTATGAGCCTCCCTCTAATTTTCCTCTCTCCCTGGTTTCATTCCTTCTCCCCTTTCATTGTGCTACTTCCATCCTTGAATCCTTTGCCACATTCAAGTGAAACAATAAAACTTTAGGAATTGCCCCACCTGCGGTCAGGGCAGGTATGTGCAATGGACGTGGGCTGGGTCCCTGGGGCCCAATTGATTTTTTTCCTTTCTTTAACTTTATTTTTATTGTTTTTATATCAAATGCCAACACATAACAAAACCTAACCCCCTCTGAATATATGCACAAGCTGGAAACAGCCTATAAATCACACAATTCAATGTCACTATTTGTAAAACCTGGAGAGAAAAACAAAAAACCCCGAACCTGTAGAAATCATGCAGGGCATCAATTATTAAAGTGATTAAATAAAAAAATAAGTCAGAACGTAGCATCAGGGACTAATATATACTAAGCTGCAAACGTATGCAATAGTTTCTTGTGTGACTAGACGTCCTCATATTTTTTTTCCAAGCGTTTCTATTAGACAGAGTCATTTTTTCTATTAATGCAGTAGTAGAGAGCTCACTCAGCCAGTCTGTGTGTGAGGGAGCGGAGGAATTGCAGATTTCCATTTTCTCAAAATAATTGTTTTGCCCACTAAAACAGTTACTGCAAGCCATTTCTTAATGTTAACTGGTAATACCACCTCCTCCAGCACCCCCAGTACCCACCAGCTTGGAGAAGGAACAATAGCAACACGTAATGTGATTTTCAATCGATTGATTTTCAAGGGCTTCACTTCCTTTATTTGTTTTGTTTTATTCATTTCTCCTGAGGTAGCAGCACCTGTCTGCCGCTTTAATATTTTAATTCCCTATGCAAGATAATGGTTACTATAGTAATGCATTATATATGTTAGTCAGTGATTTGATATTATTAATTGACTACTCAGGAGGGTTCTGCATTTTAGGCTTTTATTTAATATGCTTGTTATGTTTGTTTTAGTGTAATAATTTTGTACAGGAAAAACAATGAAATATTGATTAAAACACAGAGGAATTCAGCTGCTGGGCTCTCCTGGTTATTTATTAGGTAGCACGCCTGGCTTACCTTATATTAATGCCAACAACCACCATCTTACTGGCTTCCTCTTATAACTCCTCAGCCTATAATTCTGCTCCCCATGTGGTGCTCTGAGAGGTGACCCCCAATTTCTCCTCATTCAAATTCCCTCCCATCTAAAACAACTTTGAAGGCTTCAACTCCCAAGTGAGGAGGACTAGGAGTGGCCCCATTGCATGCCAGGGAGCACCCCAGGGAGAGAAAGTTGGAAGGTGTGCAACCCCCCCCCTCACCTTGACTTCTTGGCAGGGCGAGCAGACAACTAAGAGCTGGGTGAGGAATGATGGTCTTATAGTTAAGGGCACCGGCTGGTGAAATCAGGGAATTTGGGTTGTGTTTCTGGCTCTGCTGTGTGACCTGAAGCAAGTCCCTTAGGTTCTGGAGTGAAGTAAATGGGAGTCTTTCCACTGACTCTTGTGGGCTTTATATCAGGCCCATTACTCCCGTGACTCAGTTTCCCCATCTGCAAAATGGGGAGAAGAACACCTACCTCGCAGAGGTGTTATGCTGCTCCCTTTAGACCAAGTTCTGAGATGCTCAGACAAAAGGTGCCATAGCAGGTGAGGTGCATGTCTGTCCTAGATGGATCCTGTACTGAAGTTTGCTTTGGATACCATCGTTGATAAAACTTTAGTTATTACAAAGCTAAATGCAATCAGCTGATAGAAGAAGTCCCAAGAGAATATCTGTAGAGTAAGAAATTACGACCAGCTCTCCAAAATATAGTTAAAAGGGAACGGAGAGTAAAGAGGAGAAGCAACAGCCCAGTGAAATTACACAATGTTCTCAGTTTTGTATTTATTGTAATACTCTGAATGCAGATCACATTTCTCTGCTCCATGTATTTTATTGCTTCACCTGCCTTGGATCAAAGGTTTCCCAGTACGCGACTGCCTGCACCACTACCACTGTGGGCTGTTATCTTGCCTGTCCTTGTAAGGTAAGCAGGGTCATGCCTGGTCAGCACTTGGAGCAGAGACCCTGGGAAGAAGTGGGGTCGGTGAGTCAGTAGATGGCTCTCCACTTCAGAGTCAGGACTGTGTGGTGGCAGAGGTGCTGTTGCTTCCCATGAGAGACAGCGGTTCTGTCCACTTGTGCTCGTTAAAGTTCCTCTGGAACTTTGCAGAAGGGTTAACTCGTGATCCTGATTCCCTGATCAAATTCCATTCTACTTATCCAACGCTTTCCCTTGTTGCTACAATTAGATATGGGATCCCTTTTCATTTCCTGTCCCAAACACGGGTGTCAGATAGCAGCAGGCTTTTCAATGGCCGTCTGCCTTCTGCTTCAAAAAGATGTGAAATGATTGCTGCACACACATAGTTTGCAAAGAACTTTGGACCTTCCAGGACAAGAAGGGTTATCTAAGTGTAAGATATTGTCATTATTATTGTTAACCAGGGGAGCTGGCAGCACAAGGTGACAATACACCAGGGTTCAACCCCTTCATTCAAAATGACAGGTGAAGAGGAGTATGTGGTTCAGACATCCCTTAGGGGAGGATCTATAAGTGGAGATTCCCTATGTCCTAATAAAGAGGAGAGGATGGAAGATGATAAAATATGGGTAGGATCTGATCAGGAACCGTCAAATTAAAAAATGCCCCATTCATTTACATCATGTAATGGCAGGCAGCTAAAAAGTGACAAGTTTTTAAAGTGCTTATATACCAATGCTAGCAGTCTAAATAATAAGATGGGTGAACCAGAGTGCCTCATGTTAAATGAGGATATTGATATAATAGGCATCACAGAAACTTGGTGGAATGAGGATAATCAATGGACACAGTAATACCAGGGGACGAAATATATCAGAAGGACAGAACAGGTTGTGCTGGTGGGAGAGTGGCACTAGATGTGAAAGAAAGCACAGAATCAAGTAAAAATCTTAAATGAACCAAACTGTATCATAGAATCAATGTGGATAGTAATTCCATGCTTGAATAATAAGAATATAGCAGTAGGGATACATTACAGACCACCTGACCAGGATGGTGATAGTGACTGTGAAAGGCTCAGGGAGATTAGAGAGGCTATTAAAATAAAAAACTCAATAATAATGGGGGATTTCAACTATTCTCGTATTGACTGGGAACATATCACCGAGATAAAGTTTCTTGACACCTTAAATGACTGCTTATTGGAGCAGCTAGTCCTGGAACCCACAAGAGGAAAGGCAATTCTTGAGTTAGTCCTAAGTGGAGCATAGGATCTGGTCCAAGAGGTGAATATAGCTGGACCGCTTGGTAATAGTGACCATAATATAATTAAATTTAACATCCCTGTGGTGGGGAAAACACCACAGTGGCCCAACACTGTAGCATTTAATTTCAGAAAGGAGAACTACACAAAAATGAGGAAGTTTGTTAAACAGAAATTAAAAGGTACAGCACCAAAAGTAAAATCCCTGTAAGTCGCATGAAAACTTTTTAAGGACACCAAAATGGAGGCTCAACTTAAATGTATACCCCAAATTAAAAAACATAGTAAGATAACCCCAAAAGAGCCACCATGGCTAAACAACAAAGTAAAAGAAGCAGTGAGAGGCAAAAACGCATCCTTTAAAAAATGGAAGTTAAATCCTAATGAGAAAAATTGAAAGGAGCATAAACTCTGGCAAATGAAGTATAAAAATATAATTAGGAAGTCCAAAAAAGAATTTGAAGAACAGCTAGGCAAAGACTCGAAAAATAATAGCAACATTTTTTTAAAGTACATCAGAAGCAGGAAGTCTGCTAAACAACCAGTGGGGCCACTAGACAATCAAGATGCTAAAGGAGCACTCAAGGATGATAAAGCCATTGCGGAGAAACTAAATGATTTTTTTTGCATTGGTCTTCGCGGTTGAGGATATGAGGGAGATTCCCAAACCTGAGCCATTCTCTTTAGATGACAAATCTGAGGAACTGTCCCAGATTGAGGTGTTATTAGAGGAAGTTTTGGAACAAATTGATAAACTAAACAGTAAAAAGTCACCAGGGCCAGATGGTATTCACCCAAGAGTTCTGAAGGAACTCAAATGTGAAATTGCAGCACTACTTTCATCTGTAACCTACCATTTAAATCAGCTTCTGTACCAGATGACTGGAGGATAGCTAATGTGATGCCAATTTTTAAAAAAAGCTCCAGAGGTGATCCCGGCAATTACAGGCCGGTAAGCCTGACTTCAGTACTGGGCAAATTGGTTGAAACTATACTAACAAACAAAATTGTCAGACGCATAGATCAACATACTTTGTTGGGGAATAGTCAACATTGTTTTTGTAAAGGGAAATTATGCCTCACCAATTGACTAGAATTCTTTGAGGGAGTCAACAAGCATGTGGAAGGGGGATCAAGTGGATATAGTGTATTTAGATTTTCAGAAAGCCTTTGACAAGGTCCCTCACTGAAGGCTCTTAAGCAAAGTAAGCTGTCATGGGATAAGAGGGAAGGTTCGCTCATGGATTGGTAATTGGTTAAAAGATAGGAAACAAAAGATAGGAATAAATGGTCAGTTTTCAGAATGGAGAGAGGTAAATAATGGTGTCCCCCAGGGATTTGTAGTGGACCAGTCCTATTCAACATATTCATAAATGATCTGGAAAAAGCGGTAAACAGTGAAGTTACAAAATTTTGCAGATGATACAAAATTACTCAAGATAGTTAGGTCCAAAGCAGACCTACAAAAGGATCTCTCAAAACTGGGTGACTGGGCAACAAAATGGTAGATGAAATTCAATGTTGATAAATGCAAAGTAATGCACATTGGAAAACATAATCTCAACGATACATGTAAAATGATGGGGTCTAAATTAACTGTTACCACTCAGGAAGGAGATCTTGGAGTCATTGTTCTCTGAAAACATCCGCTCAATGTGCAGCGGCAGTCAAAAAAGTGAACAGAATGTTTGGGCATCATTAAGAAAGGGATTGATAAGAAGACAAAAAATATCATATTGCTCTATATAAATCCATGGTACGCCCACATTTTGAATACTGTGTGCAGATGTAGTCACGCCATCTCAAAAAAGATATATTGGACTTGGAAAAGGTTCAGAAAAGGGCAACAAAAATGATTAGGGGTATGGAACGGCTGCCGTATGAGAAGAGATTAATAAGACTGGGACTTTGCAGCTTGGAAAAGAGACAACTAAGGGGGAATATGATAGAGGTCTATAAAATCATGACTGGTGTGGAGAAAGTAAATATGAGAAGGAGTAAACTACAGTTCTTTAACACAAGAACTAGGGATCTCCAAATGAAATTAATAGGCAGCAGGTTTAAAACAAATAAAAGGAAGTATTGTTTTACACAACACACAGTCAACCTGTGGAACTCCTTGCCAGAGGATGTTGTGAAGGCCAAGACTATAATAGGGTTCAAGAAAGAACTAGATAAGTTCATGGAGGACAGGTCCATCAATGGCGATTAGCCAAGATGGGCAGGGATGGTGTCACTAGCCTCTGTTTGCCAGAAGCTGGCAATGGGCGACAAAGGATGGATCACTTGATGATTATCTGTTCTGTTCATTCCCTCTGGGACACCTGGCATTGGCCACTATTGGAAGACAGGATACTGGGCTGGATGGACCTTTGGGCTGACCCACTTTGGTCATTTAATTGCCTGTTTTTCATTGCCACATTATCACCAGGGAAAACACTGCATGACACAATGAAATCAGGCTAAAACTGGACTAACTCTAGACATACCATTCTATGTGCTGTGCGGAGGAAACCTCTGAAAATAAAATGATCTGATAGTGGGCTTAAAACCTTGGCTATGAGTCTACTGAAGAACACACAGAAACATTAACTGTTTTCCCATTTATCCAGAACAATAGTAAGTAAATAAGATGGAACAGACCCTCCCCCCCAAATAGAACAGTTAAAAAAACAAAACAAAACAAAACCCCTTCAATGTACTCAGCAAGGAAATGAAGTCCACAGAATCAGACAGCAGCCAAAAGAGCTGAATCATAAATCTATCTAATGAATAGCAATGAAAACTCAGCAGTGAATTCACAGGAGCAATTGGAACACAGAGCGGATGGAAAGACACGTGTAAGGAAGTGGTGGAGGGGAGGAGGAGGAGGAGGAGGAGGAGGAGGAAGAGTATAGCAAGGGAAGGCTTGGGAATTCCTATAAACATCTTATCCTACCAGCTGTTAAAGGAAAACCCCAACAAGCTCTCCAATTACTGGGAACAGGGCCTTACTTCCTAATGGAGCTTTAAGAAGCGACTCACAAACGATCAGGGAGCCATCAACAGGCAACCTGATGATGTAATGACAAGGGACAGGCTGACCAACGATTGCAGCGTCTAGGACCCCTAGTCATGGACTCCTTTGCACTAGACATAGTACAAACCCAGAACAAAGGGGCAGTCCCTGCTGTTAAGAGCTTACGATCTAAGTATAAGACAAGAGTCAACAGATGGGTGGTTGGTTTGTGCATCCGTCAGGGATAGCTGATGTTATGTATTAATTTAAGAGACTAGGTACCTTCGGGAACAAGCGATCTACTCAACAGGGGCTCATGTAACTTTCCTTACCATCACCCTCCCTTCCCTGTGCCCCAAAGAGCTGACAGTGTCATTTACACAGGACACAACAAATAGGTGTAGCAAATCATACGGAGGAGGACAATTATCTTTGCATTCTGACAATCACTAATAGGTGTATTAAAATGCAGCTAAAAGCAAGTGAGGCAGTGGTTCTATGTATAAACCACAGTAGAGTTGTCTCCTGCTTAGGGGAAGGCGGTGGAAGATAGGACTTCTGGGTCCTATTCCTAGCACTTCCACTGACTTTCTATGTGGTCTTGGAGGAGTCACATAGGCCCAGGTTTTCAAAAAGTGCCCAATTAGTTTAGCAAGCCCAATTTGAGGTACCCAGGGCCTGACTTCCAAAGGGTGTTCAGCACCCACAGCTCACACTAACTTCCTGTGGAGAGGTTTCAGCGGCACTGAAAGTCAGGCTGTAAACACCTCCGGTTGGACACCCCAGAACTGAAGCACCTCCAATTACGGGGTGCTATTGCAAACTTGGGCCTTATCCTCTAGGTACATCAATATTCTCAGCTGGAGAATGGCATTCATAATGAATTAGCCCCCAGTCAGGTAGATAAATCCCATTTATAAGGGGCCTTGAGATCTTCAGAGGAACGCCACCAAAGAGTACAGAATTATTACACCGGCTACCTCCTTCTTTTTGTCAACCACTGCTGTTAAAGAATACGAGCCAGTGAAAACTATGGTGCCCTGGGAGCAGGCTGGTATTTGCCTCCTTGAGCAACAACTCCAGGAGCCACCCTTTCTGCTCCAAGCCTCCCCCAAGTGCTCGCTGAACCCTGGATAAAATGGGCAGAAGGATATGCCATACACAGAGAACTGGCTTTTGCTGCTAGGTATATAAGGCAGCCATGATTAGAGATGCAGGTCAAAGAGGCTTTCCACACCAGAGTGACATAAGTCCTCTAAAGAGCAAGTGAAACATGCTGTACTCTGGTACCCAAATGCTTGAAAGCATTAAGGGATTCTTAAGAGGGTGCAGAATGGCGGAAAATTGCCCTGGGTGCTCACTCAACGAGAAGGAGAGAAATATCTCATCTGTAGCTGCTGCAACGAGGATCCACTTTTAAATGGAAATGGCAGGAACCCGAGCAAACATGATGGGAAGAAGTAATGATGTGACGCGGTGGGTCTAACATTAAAACTAACCCCTTCCCCTAACCACAGGGGAAGTCCCTGAGGGAAATCCAGCCCTGCTCAGGGGTGAGATCTGCCTGCAATGGAAGAGGGGCACTCCTGCAGGACAGGGACAGATGGGATTCAACTCTTGGCTCTGCCATGGGCTCCTTAGATGATCCTTGGCATGTCCCCTAATCTCTCGGTGCCTCTGACTCCCACTATAAAATGGGGATACTAATACAGCCTGTTTCCCCACTTCTGTCTATTTAGATGGTAAGGTCTTTGAGGAAGACACTGCCCCTTAGTAGGTGTATGTGCAGCACCTAGCGCAGTGATATCCCTGATCTGGCTTTCAGCCTTTAGGCATTACTAGAATACAAATAATGATACTGAGCCAACACCTTCACTGACTGCAGCCATCAGGGTTTTCCATTAATGTCTCCCATTCAAGCAATTCTGCTCAGTTTACACAACACAAAATCAGGTCCTGAACTGGTTAAGAAGCAGAATGATTGTAATGTTAATGATTTATAGCCCATCATCCAAAGGTTCAAGCCTCTGTTTAAGACTAGGACCCTCAGAGTCAGGAGTTTGGGGCTCTTCCTAACCCCCTGAAAGTGCCATACCAACAAAATAAGAACTCCTCAAATTCTCTGCCCCCAGAAGTCTCTAATGAAGCTGATCCAAGCATCCAAATATTTCTACTCATATTTTTAGATGAGACTTTGAAAAATGGACCTGTCAGTACAGTGCCATTCATTAGGCCGGGGTTAGCAATTTCAATAAACTCCCTTACAACCCCGAGATGGCTGCTAAACAATAAAACACCACCGAATCAGCATATTCACAGACTGTTCTTGGGCATACAAACAGATGTCGGAGGTAAGTTTCATTTGTCTTATAATATCCCTCCTCCTCCCCTTCCCCCTACCTCTTTACTGGAGCTAGAGACATTTTAGTTGCAATTTTATGGTGGGGGAGATGGTTAATCCCCTTTTGAAGTGCACCCCTTTTAACATTTGTAGCAATAATGGACATTCCATTTTCTATCTTCCTCCTTTTCTTCTTTTCCTCCCCCCCCTTGCCGAGAGATACAGCTTTATTCAAAAAGCTTTGGTGATTAATTTTAATGGAAGTTATAAATGAGAGCTTTATACAATTGTATCATGCATGAAGAGGATTATTATTCTGATGGATTACCATAAAAATGAAGTTGATGGAAATTCGCTCTCCCAACAAACCAAAATTCATCTGTTCTGTTTCAGCTGCACAAAAACCAGATGTTCGGAGGAACAGAACAGGGGGCTTAATCTCTGATGAAAGGGAGGGTCGCAATTTGTATTATCACCTGGCATAATTTCATTCCATTCTTGAGCCCTTCCAAACCATTGGTCTGATCCTACAAATATTAGCATATAGCACGACTCATTCATGTATTGCCATTGAAGTGGCCAGGGATAGGCGTGGGGGTAAATTTACTCACAAGCTTTAGTGGAGGCAGGATCAGCCACCATTGCTACGCTCTTTTGGGCTCTGTGCAGGTGAATTATATTCACACCCACTCTGCGGTCCCTTTGCACTGTTACGGTGATGTAAAGAGGCCTTGGGATAAAGGGAATCAGATCTCTGGGCTTCAAGGGATCATTGTGTGGTTGTACAGGTCTGGCAGAGTGAATCCCACCGAAGATAATGGGGCTCTGCATAGGGTCAGAAATCTGTCTGCATGGATCAGGCTGCAAGACTGGGACCTTATATTTTAATTGTGCATGTTACATATAGAGCCATAGTTATCCAGGGCACTGAACTTGCCAGTTTATGCTAGCTACACATGCAGTCTTTATTCCATGAATAAATACAGAACTCCGATCTTTTTGATTGTCAAGCCAGTGCCTTCCACGAGTACTAAATTCACATTTATTTTATTTCTCCCTAGATTGATTACCTACTTGGTACCCAGCAATCCAGCAAGAACCACTGTTCCTACTGCTGCAATTTAATGCCTGCTTCTACCGCTGCCAATTTAGAACAAGGACCATGGGTCAGATCATCATTTAAATCAGCAAGAGGTGATGCAAACTAGTGCTATTAATAGTGACAGCGCGTGTACATGTTAATTGGAATATATCAGTTGCAACAAGGATGTGAGTAAGACATCAGTGGAGATAAGCTCAATCAAAAGACATCATTGCCTGACGGGAGCCAAGGAGCATTAAAGATTTGCATGGGATATTACAAACTTCTTTGCAGGGAATGAAAAAGGAGAAGAGATTTTTGAGAAATGTTCCTTTGAAAGTCCCCCCTTGCATCCATTAAGAGTTCTCATGCAGATTTCCCCAAACCATCCATCCCTGAATCAGTTTGAGAAGACTGAAGTAATGCAGGAATTTCTGCATTTAAAAATACTGGACCAAATTCACCCCAGCATAAAGCCATTGAATAAAAGCACCACCCAGTGCAACGTGATTAACTGTCTCTGGTAAAGATCAGATCAGTGCTGCTGTAGCAGGTAGGCTGTGGGTCAGGATAGAGGTGGCGGGACAGAGCAATCCGAGAACACAGGATTGGAACAGTAAGGGATTCTGCAGATCAGTATGGACGTGTTACTGCAGAGCTTTTCCTAGGGAGCAACAGCAGTAGGGTGAATAGATGGGCAACGGAAGAGCTGGTCTAAATAACAATTTGTTGAATAAATTCTGCTCATTTCTCCATCTACTAGCAAATAATGTATTTGCAAATAGTTGTTGGTTTTGTATTAAAAGCAGCCGTAGCTGGACTGGACTATCCAATTAAGTACAGGGCTGTATTGAGGTGGTGGGGCAGGGCTGTGGGGGGATTCAGTGCTGGATCAGGGAAGCAGAAGTTTCCCAAAAGCATGCTGGTGGCTGCACTAAGTCTACGAGCCAGTTCCCCACCTGCCTCAGTGCCAAATTCACATAACTTAAAAACTAGAACCCATTAAATTTGAAACTGCAATGAAGCAAAGGCAAAGGGGTAGGAGGGGCAATAACAAAAGGTGGGCGAGAAGTGGGAGGAGGAAACGTTTTCTGGTCTCTATACTCGCCAGATGTTTGCAAACTATTTTGATGCTTCTTTTAGGGCGAATAATTCCCTTTTGTACGTTGCTTTTTATTATTAAAACTATAAAACAGTGAAGTTATAATAAAAAGATGCCATGTGTTGCGATCTTATCCTTCCAGCTCCTCCACTCATTGCTCATATCTGGGGACCCATTCCCTGATTCTTTCGTCATCTAGAGCCGAGTAATTCCACTCACTTCGGATGAGCTATTCCTAATTTATGCTGGTGGTGTGAGCGGGAGATGGCTCAAGCCCCTAACTGCCTAGGATATAATCTTGTAGGTGCTTGGATCTCAAATAAAAGCCCATTTGGTAGGATAAAACAACTGGCAGCATGTTGGACTGAACTGGGGAATCTCAGTACAGTACTCTGGTGGCGAGCCTGTTTTCAGCTCTGAAATACATCCCAAGAGGAAACGAAATCAAAGTCTCTTGCACGGCACACAGACACAGGATTGAAGGCTAACAGATAAAAGTTTAATAAAGCAATAATATCAGGCAACAGTGGCAGCAGCAAATTACCTGACCTTCTCCACAGTATTGCATGACAGATGTTTCTGACAATAATGTGTGTTTCAGAGACAGGCCGTATAGGGGATATAAATTAACCGAAGCCAGAATGGGGTGGGGGGGGAAATGGTGCCTCTTTTAACCATCCCAGCAGGAGAAAAGCAAGCGTTGGTGGCTCATTTGTGATCCGCAAAGTGACATAACATTCTTTCTAACCTCTTTAAGTAATTGCTAGCCAGTTTCCAGCATTACAGAAGCAGCAAATGGGAAATAAACAAGCCTATAGTAACCACCATGTAATCCCAGCATAACAATCAAGACTGCATAAGAGCACATGGTAACCCAGCCTCCCTACAGCAGAATTACCGGTCACATTTTCAACGCTGTCTCGGGGACTTGGATGTCTAATGGGAACTGGACATTCAAATCCATTGACCAGTTTTGACTTCAGCCTACTTGTAAAAAGAGTTGATAACAGAGAAAATAGATAATATAGCAAATAAGAGAGCAAACAGGGCTGATAACAGAGCAAATAACTGATTTTCCAGCTAAGAGGCTGAACCTTCCTCCCCACCCTGGAGCCTCTCATTTTGTTCAGCTCAAGCCAAAGCATTTTTATTTTCATTTTTTCTTGCTGAAACAAAAGACTGAAGAGATTTAGTTTGGGGTTGAATGAAACATTAATCTCAGCTTTTTTTGTTTCATTTCTGGGTGTCTCCCCCCCACTTTCTTCTTGTTATTTTTTTCAAAGAAATCTAGCTACATTTCAAAACAAAACCTCGTTCTGAAAGGAAATGTTTTGATTTTTTTGCATTTTTTTCTTCATAATTTCATAGATTTAAGGCCAGAAAGGACCATTACGATCATCTAGTCTGACTTTTTGTATAACACGGGCCAGAGAACTTACCCAAAATAATTCTTAGAGCAGATCTTTAAAAAAAAACACCTTTAAAATTGTCAGTGATGGAGAAATCACCATGACCATTGGTAAATTGTTCCAATGGTTAATTATTCTCCACATTAAAAATTTATGCCTTATTTCCAGTCTGAATTAGTCTAGCTTCAGCTTCCAGCCATTGGATCATGTTATATCTTTCTCTGCTAGATTGAAGAGCCCATTATTAAATATTTGTTCCTCATGTAGATACTTACAGACTGTCATCAAGTCACCCCTTAGCCTTCTCTTTGTGAAGCTAAATAGATTGAGCTCTTTGAGTCATCACTACTTCTTCTTCTTTTTTGGCTAAAACTATATACCAAATTTGACCCAAATTCACAAATAATTTCTGTCAACCCCAAACTGCATTTTTAGCAAATAAACTATTCATCCAAAAAGTTTCGCTCAGCTCTGCCGGCAAAAGAATGCAGTAAACCCAAGCCGTACCACAGAAGAGCTATGAGTAAAAACAAGGAGCAAAACAGCCCCTATATCTGGCCCCCAACTCACCCTATTGTGCAACCAGCTTCTGCCTCGATCGTCCAAATGCAGTTGAGGTTGTGATCATAGGGTGTTGGGTATCCAGGAGACAATATCCGCCCTGATGACTCTCCTCTGATAGTGCCTCCACACTCCGCTGAAAAAACAACAACATATGCACTGCTTAGGAAAAGATTCTTGATGTTTTATGGTTATATACATCCAACTACCCCTAACACGGCTCACACACAAAGGATGTTGTCCAGATGCATCTCCTTCCTGGGGTAACCTTTTATTACTAATGTAACTAATCACAGATGCAAGTCTCAGCCTATAATTACTACAGAGTGTGGCAGTTCCTAGGTAGGAATCTCTCTTTTCTCTTAGAGAGAGTCTCAACCTTGTTAGATTAAAGCTAATGAGACTCACCTCATCTGGCTTGCAGGGTGAGTCAGCAGAATAGCTCTGCACCTCTCTGCAGCACAGGTTCCTACAACCTGATGTGATCTCACAGCAGACCAAAGATTCTTTCATCCCCCTTTGGCTTCACAGTGCACAAGTTTAGAGCTTATTAGCATTCAGCTTTCTTTCATTCACACTTTGTGGGGTGATTTGAGAGAGCATAATACCTTTGCCATGCATATGCAAAAATATTTAATAATGATTCACAAGCATAATAAAGCCAAGTTCTCTATATACCTGATTAACTAGCTTATAAGAACATAGTGCCTCCCCCCTTTAATGTGTTTTCTTAAACATTTGTTACAATTCTGTGAATTTTCACACACACAGCACTGAGGAGACGATGAGAAGTTCAGCGGATTATAAAAACATGGCCTTTTAATTTTAGCAGCCAGACCTAAAGTTCGGCGTAAGGTCATTGCATAAATTGAAGCCAGTTTGCTTTTGACCCAACTCCTAGTGTGTCATTCCTGAGCTTGAAAATAACCCACCAGTTGTCGAGACTTTCCTATGGAACGGTGCGCCAAGAGATTTCATCATGCACTGGAAATACAGGTTAATTGTGCAGCTATCAGTTAACAGGATATTAGAGCTGAGCTGATCATCACTGAATCATAGTACTGTAGTTAGAGGTGGGGAAAAAAATCTATTGGATATTCTAGTCAATACTGCATGCTTCTTACCATACATTTCCTAATGCTTTGTCCAGCCTAGTTTTAAATGTCTACAGCAGTTTTAACTGCTATAATGAGTTATTTTGCAGTTACTGTGTAATAACTTTCAGAGTAACTATGCAGTCAATTGTGACGCTACTGTATATCTTCTTTATTGGCAGATGGGGATATAAATCTTTCCATTAAAAAGGGGGTCTCCTATTTTATCATGTTTCTTGTTTAACTAGTTTGCCATGATTGTACATATACACACACACACCCCTCTGTTTGTGGGTCTTAAATAGTCTTTTTATTGTTTCCAAGGTTCGGGGGGAGAAAGAGAGAGAGCATGCACACACAAAATTTTGTTGCGGACAGTCTGGTCTATACTCCATGTGGACGTTAAAGTTCACGAAGATGATGCTGATGATGACAAGCAACCAATTTTCTTTACTTGAATTCTCTTAGCTTTGGCCTAACCTTGTGCCTACTGAAGCCAAATGGGAGTTTTACCACCAATGAGAATTTCGCATGAATCAAAGAAGAGTTAAGCCAATGCGGAAGGGTTCTGAGAGTTAACATTTTGATGGCCTCCTTAATTGGAAGCAGTGTATTTGCAAGCACAAAGACCACGATTTGTCCATGTACATGGACATTGGTTACAGCAAATAAGTGCCTGGCTGCCTATCTAAAATAAAGAACTAACAATGGTTACGTAAAGGGCTGTTGAGGTGAGTGCGTACACGCATGGAACTAATCAGACACATACTGATTGTCCATTGACCACTACTTGTCTATTGTATCCCTTTCCAACATCCTCCTCCTCCGTCTATATATATAATAGGCTCTTCAGCATAGGGACATTGTCTTCCTACGTGGTCTGTACAGCATGTGATATATTTTGAGCACTTCAATCTAAACAACAATGATCTGTTTGTGCACACAGCTCTCCATGCTCCATGAGCAAATGGATGCAACTGAAAATATCACAAGAAGCGATAAAATCAATATTGCAAGTGAATTTTAAGGATCCTCCTCGAAAATTTAGCCCATGGGGGTCATTTACTCATTTTGGATACTAAGGTTTTAATTTCAGACTCTTCTAGGCAAGAATGTACTGCTCTTGTGGGGTAAGGAGGAGAATGGACCACTTGGGAGTTGTGGAGAGGAGGCAAAGAAGGAGAGTTAATGCAACAGACTTAAAACCGCTGAGAATCTGGGATTAAATCCTGTGTAGCTCTCAAATTAAAGTGATTTTGGACTTTGAAACTTAGATCTCTACTGATGTCTGCCATCATCGGAAATCACTCCTCTGCTTTAGCACATTTAAGAGAGGACAAAGACCAGAACAACAGGAGAGGTGCAGATGAGGAATGGAGGACATTAGCAGAGCTGTGCTGAAGGGACCAGAGCTTGAAGATGACAGCAAGGGGTGCAGGACTGGGGCACATTAAACAGGGGGCTGTTTGTGGAGCGCATGCACAGCCCAGTCCTCTCAATCTATAGTCACAAGGCAAACATAAAGATGTCTGACAAAAGGACATGTGGAAAGGGCTCTACAGTGCTGTCTCTGTTAGTGTAGATGGATGTGATCAGCATGACTCCATCTCAGGCTAGTGGACTGGTTATGCAGGCCAAAGGGGCATTTGGGACGCGAGATGCAAACAGAGCACTTAGCTAAGAAATGACAGCGGTCGTACCTACGCACACCGGCAGTGGTTGGTCCCAAGCTCTGCGTTCTCCTGTCAAACAGACCAGCGCCCTGCTGCCTCGTAACGTATAGCCAGGGTCACAGTTAAAGGACACAGAGCTGCCCGCAAAGTGCCCTTCGTCACGGACCTTGTAGCCAAACTGTGGGATGCCGGGGTCCTCGCACTTAATGAGCTCAAAACCTGGAACCAGAGACGAGGAAGCTGTTTTCATCAGATATTTAACAGTCAGGTACACTAATAAGTGGGAAGATAATAAAACAGTTACTGCTTTTCCCAGGTCATCAGGTGTGAGAATTTTCTTCTCCTAATGTGGATCTCACGGCTAGTGGGAGAGAAGGAATGTTCAATGAATCATGGTCTTGTGATTAAGACACTGGACTGGGACTCCAGGGATTTCAGTGCCCAGCTTTGTCAGACTTTCTGTGGGACCTCTGGCAAGTTCCCCAGGCCTTGTCTCCACTAGAAAGGGTTTGCTGGAATAACTATCCCCATACAGCTGTACTGACACATCTTCCTTGTGGAGATGCAGCTTATACCAGCTCCATGAATGAAATAAGCTATACTGGCCAAAGGACCTTTTACTAGTATAATTCCATCTACTCTAGGGATGACTTTGTCACACTTCTAACTGACACGGCTATGCCACTAAAATGTTTAAGTGTAGACCGTCCAGGGCTTAATCTCTTTGTCTCCCAACTCTCCATCTGCAATATGAGGATAAGAATGTTTCTTCTCTGCCATACTTTCTCTGTGATGTCTATTTAGGCTACTGGCTTTTTAGGGCAAGGATTGTCTCTCAGTATGGGTTTGTACAGCGCCTCACGCAGTGGGACTTTGGTCTCAGTTGGAGCCTCTCGGCGCAACAATGACAGTCTGGGTTTGTCATCTCATGAGCAAGCAGGCCTGTGACTTACTAGAAAACTGTAGCTCAAAGCCTTTACTCGTGTTCTCGCTGTTGGAGATAAATTCAAGCCACATGCTGCTGGAGGTGCTGTTGATACGGGTGCCCAGCATCTCAGTGCGGCTGAAGGAGCCCAGCAAGCGAGCAGAGTTGTTGTTACCGTCATAGACCTGGAAGATTAAAAAAAAAAATTGTATATTTGGTACTTCAGGGGTCTAGCCACTAGAGGGGGACAAAGAGCCACCCGGTGTTATCACGGTGGCACCCGTTTAATCACTGAACATGCTAATGAACATCCACAAGGATGCCTGTCACCGGGCTACTGACTGATGGGCCAGAATGACGGGACCACCACGGAAATGGGAAGGAATGGAGTCGGGGAGGAAGCTGGGAAATGCAGCACTTCTTAAAAAGGCGTGCCTCAGTATGTATTTTATCACCATCTACACAAGGGGTTCTCAAACTGGGGGTCGGGACCCCTCAGGGGGTCATGAGGTTATTACACTGGGCGGGTGGCGAGCTGTCAGCCTCCACCCCAAACCCCGCTTTGCCTCCAGCATTTATAATGATGTTAAATATATAGAAAAAGTATTTTTAATTGCCAAGGGGGTTCACATTCAGAGGCTTGCTATGTGAAAGGGGTCACCAGTACAAAAGTTTGAGAACCACTGATCTACACCCATTTGCTTTTAGGTCACCCCTCTGATGTTCCTACAGTAGCACACCCTTCTCTGGTGCTGCTTTGCTTCTGCCACCCTTTGGAATGAGCTGGGTCTGGATTTACATGGGACCCAAACCCCTCCCACTGCCAGCAGCCTCTGACAGGATGGAGGGGCTGATTAGAGCCAGCTGGGTCACATCCTGTGTGTCATTTTCAGGAGTAGCTCACCAGCGCCAGCTGCTTCCCCACCCCACAACCACGTAAGAGTTCTCTCTGTCACAGTGACATCGGTGGTCAATTCTGAGGATGGTTTTTGTGACTGGAGTCACCCGTGTAATAGGAACTGGGCTGAAACCACCAAATATTTTCACTTAGGCCACCAAATGGCCATGTTAATTAACCACCCAGAGGGGAAGTCTCCTTATCATGTTTGCCGATGACCTGAGCCATCCATTTCACCCTGGTAGTACAGACACACAAAATTTAGCCTTGTGGCTAACCTAATGCACCTCCTTTTGTTGGGCAAAAACATACACACACAACTGCTGCAAGTTGTCATTTGCCATGATACAGACAATCTGGGATGAAACAATGGATCACATTGCTGATGTCTGTGAGTAACACCTGTCCCTGGGTCAGCAGTGAGGAAGGTTGGTTTGGGATTAGGGCCCTAACCTAGGACTTGAGAGACCTGGGTTTAATTCCCTGTCCTGACACAGACTTCCTTTGTGACCGTGCACTACAGTGTAGACACAACCTATGTAAATGAGAGGGATTCTCCATCCGTATAGGAAATCCACCTCCTCAGGAGGCAGTAGCTAGGCTGATGGAAGAATTCTTCTGTCAACCTAGCGCTGTCTACATGGAGACTTAGCTACACCACTCACGGGTGGGGATTTTTCACAACCCTGAGCAACGTAGTTAAACCGACCTAGTTTTCTAGGGCAGACGAGGCCTAGTCTCACCGTGCCTCATTTTCAGACCCGTAAATGAGGAGAGAAATACTTCCCTACTCACGAGGTGTTGTGAGGATAAATACATTCAAGGTTATGAGGAGCTCAGATCCCACGGTAATGGGGGCCATATAAATACGACAGAAGAGATTAATGAAACATTTACGTTTCCTGCTCTGACCGGAACGTTCCTCCCAGTCCAGGGTATTTCAGTGGAGTTTAACATTACCTCCCGATCTTTCTGCCCAAATCTTTCTCTCTCCAGCATATGAGCGCTAGTCGGTAGGGAGCTGATGTCAGTACACATTAGGTTAGGCCAACATGCCAACAACCTAATCCTGCTTTGCACTAGTAGGAAATCTCTCTTTTCAGTGAATCTGTGGATAGCGTGTCGGGGGATTCAGCCCACCTCGCACCGAATAAATACAACACTCAAATAAGGACAGATGTTTTCCGGCGAGATGGCTTAGCACAGTAGCATGGAACTTGTAATAATGCTCCCTACAAAAGGCAGTTCTTTGTGGTTAATATAACACGGCCTAGATTTGTCTCCCTCTATATGAGTCTTGAAACTTGTAAATGCAGATGAATAGAATAGTGGGCGCTGCACTGCTGAAGAGCTCGGGTCTGGCGTTTTGCGTTTAAATAATCTTTTTTTTATTATTTGTTTTTTTGGCAAATCAGCCTTGACACTTAGACACACAAAAATAATACGAAGAACCTCGCGCATCCTCCGGGTTCGTACTTGCTGCTTTACAATGATGTGGATAAGAATGGAAGTTTGGCTTCAGGGAGTGACCCCCTGGCGTTCCAGCAAATCTCTGAAACGGAGTCATTTTCCCCTCTATTAATGGATGTTTCCAAACATTTCTGCACATTGTGCAGTGTCTGCTGCTCTGTGGGGTGTCGGAAGCTGCCAGATTAGAGCCGCATCTCTATCTAGCTACCATAAGACACAAAATATTTTCCGTTTTTTTAGGGGGGAAAAACAGCCTCTTAGCTGGTCTGTGCAGGATATTTCCATTACCTTTTATCAATCTAAAGAGCACACTACATCATTTACATAAAAGACTGAGACCTTTCCCCACCTCTCAGCAAGGACTTGCTAGCTGAAGTTGCAGTGATATTACTATTTTTACAGACTATATACTTTACTTACATGTTTATTAGCAGACTGCGAAGCATCATGAAACAATGAATACTAAGCTAACGCATGCAAGGAGCAGAGAACATTTTGTGGTGTATTAATGTTGCTTTTATTTATTCTGTGTGCAAAAGACAGCCATGAGCAGCGCGTCTCCCAGATAATAGTGAGAATTGGGAAGGTTTGGCTCTACAGAGGCTTGTGATACCAGAGCACTGCAAACTAATGCATAGTTGCAACACAAACCGCACAGTGCCCATGGACAGTGGGATGTTGTTTCACAGACATCACACAAATACACAGTCATTTGCAGCTCTCTCTCTAACCCCAGCGAGGTACCCCAACCACAGACATTGCTGAGGTTCAGTTGCATTTCTTGATCTAGAGTTAAAGAGAGTCTTTCCACTGATTTCAAGGGGCTTTGGATCAGGCCCTAAATGATAACTACTGGTTGGCTGGCTGTCTAGTGACCCATTTGGAGAGTTGAGTCCAGTTTCCAAGGGGTGGGACAACATGTGTATCTATATCATTACAAACAACACTCCAATGGGCAGCCCTGTTGGCAGTCTCGGGCGAATGATTTCAAGGACTGAAAGAACATGAAGGCCAAGCTTCTTCTCCCGCCCTCCTGGGGATGGCAGAGAGTAGCCTGGTGGAACTCCATATGGCTGATGCCCGTGCCGCACAGTGCAGCTTCCAGGGCTATTAGCCCAGTAGCTTTCACCAGCAATGAATGCACATGAAGACATACAGCAAAGGAGAGTTGGATAGACAATGAAGGGGCTAATCAACAAAGTCTGAAACTCAAGAAGTTTGGAGGGGTTGGTAAAGCGTCCAAAAAAGGCCGGGTACCCAAGTTGAATACCAGACTGAGAGAAAAACATTTCCTTTAAGTTTTCCCACTACTAACCAGCCATTCACTTGTTTAATCCACACTGCAAATACCACTTGGTTCATCTCTTAGCACTACTTTGGAATGTCCATATTTAGCCAAAAATTACAAGTAAGTTCCTTGTTTTATCCAAATGACTTTACCCATCCCTGATGCTGATGCAAATTCAGTAATGCTTTGCTGGGTCTCGGGATGGCTAGAGGTTGCTAAACCTGCCCTACAAGCTTTGTGGACACAAATAATGCAAAACTTTTTCTATGTCCAGATGTGCACCACTCTAAATATCTGCCTCATCTCTCTTTACAGATCTCACATTTTATCCCAAAGACTCAAGGCTGTAACGCTTCCCAGAGATGCTGCTGACACTAATTAGACTGTGGGCAGGAACTGTCCCTTTGTTCTGTGTCTGTACAGCCCCTAGCACAATGGGCTCTGGTCCATGAGCAGGGCTTCTGGGTGCTACCATGACACAAATGATAGCAATCATTGATAAACTTCAAGATAACTGGATTTTGCTTGATGAAGCTGCACAGTGGCCTTTCGAAGGGGTGTGTTTCAGTCAACGGGTAATTGGCTAACCCAGAAGGAAACATTCAGAATGATATTTGTCTTTTACAAGTGTCTCCATACATTCTCCAGAGTGTTACTTTCCAACAGAGGAGAGAGAGGCATTACCTTGAGAACATCCCCTGACTCCAGTTCAAAAGTCCTGGCTTTCAGCTGGATTCCCTTTCCTGGCTGGGTCTGGATGGAGTAGATGCATTCATGGTTGTTATTGTAGTTTATTGGATAGTTGGGGGACAACAGAACCCCTTGAGTTCCAGTTACAGATGAGCCACATTCAGCTGTGGGAAGACACAAAGAAACATTTTAATAACCATATGGAAATACTCGCAATATGTATCTGAATCCCTGCATGTTTGTGTATAGGGCACTTGGTCCCTTACACACACCCCAAATCCACATTGCCTTGTGCTCTCTCTTCAAGTGCAACTGGCATTTCAGCAATGAGCAGGGCTGAGCGAATAGGGTTTAGAAAATTCTGTGAATATTCAGATTAAAAAATTAATCCTAATACAACCGTGTCTGGTCTATGAACATTCAAAGAGCTGAGCTTTACTAGCGCAGCTATTTGCAAAAAGAAAAAAAATAACAGTTTAAGCTTGGATGTACCATTAGTCCCTGAGGCCCTGATTCAGGAAAGCACCTATGCACCTGCCTAACTGTGAAATCGACAGGACTTGAGCACATGCTTAAATGCTTTCCTGAATCAGGGCCCGAAAGAACATTTTGAAGTGCATGTTACATTGTGCTATTCAACCATTTGCCTGTCTGCTTATACAAGTCACCCGAGACACAAAAAACAAAACCAGACCCCTTCTATTTAACTAACCGACACAGACAATATTTCATAAGTCAGCCGTTGAATACTGGTAACAAACTCTTAACAACGGTAAAGGCTAGTTGTGCAGGAAAGTATGCAGAGTTGAAATTCACAAATAATTTTAAATAATAACCAAATCTGTGAATTTCACAATCTTCCCAAAAATAAAGTTGAAGACAGAAAACAGGCAAAATCCGAGACACTGTTAATTGGTAATTATGCCCTTAGCTCTAGTGATACAGTAGCAGATCGGGGATTCACTATCTGACATTATTTCAAAGCCTCCTAATCCTTTAGTGACCCAGCACTTCTCTCCCCAACCTTGCAGCTGCCAGCTCTAGTAATTTCAGCAAGGAATGGGAGAAGCTTGTGGAGATATGAAGGTTTTCCCACTCCCTCATATTCATTTTTTGGTTCCCAAACTAGTCCAAGTTCACTCCTTTGTTTCCTCCCAAAATTTAAGCCCAGAGATATTTCAAAGGCGAGTCACTTGAACCCCAGCCCATTTTCTGTAGGTGAACAAAAGCCAGCCCCCTATTAGGGAGAGAATTGCAGAAATGCTCAGCTGACCCTGACAGGCAGANAACCCACACAGACAATATTTCATAAGTCAGCCGTTGAATATTGGTAACAAACTCTTACAACGGTAAAGGCTAGTTGTGCAGGAAAATATGCGGAGTTGAAATTCACAAATAATTTTAAATAATAACCAAATCTGTGAACTTCACAATCTTCCCGAAAATAAAGTTGAAGACAGAAAACAGGCAAAATCCGAGACACTGTTCATTGGTAATTATGCCCTTAGCTCTAGTGATACAATAGCAGATCGGGGATTCACTATCTGACATTATTTCAAAGCTTCCTAATCCTTTACTGACCCAGCACTTCTCTCCCCAACCTTGCAGCTGCCAGCTCTAGTAATTTCAGCAAGGAATGGGAGAAGCTTGTGGAGATATGAAGGTTTTCCCACTGCCTCATATTCATTTTTTGGTTCCCAAACTAGTCCAAGTTCACTCACCTTTGTTTCCTCCCAAAATTTAAGCCCGGAGATTTTTCAAAGGCGAGTCACTTGAACCCCACCCCATTTTCTGTAGGTGAACAAAAGCCAGCCCCCTATTAGGGAGAGAATTGCAGAAATGCTCAGCTGACCCTGACAGGCAGACCAATAGACAGGATATAGACTATATTTATTTTGTCATTAGAATTTCTCTTTACTCCTTTTGTCACACTCCACGTTTCCACTGGGTTTTCTCCCCTGCTCCACCTACTTGGGTCCTTTGTCTACACTGTCTCCTAAGACAAACATGAACCCTGTAGCATTTCAGTTCAAGCCAAAGTTTGGATTCCACAGTGTCTGAATGGCTCACATTTTCAAAGCAAGCTACTTTCCAGAGGAAGGATGGCCTCGGGGTGACAGCATTGGATTGGGACTCAGAAGAAGTGGGTTTAACTCCCAGTGTGACCCTGGGCAAATCTCTTAATTTCTCTGCGTCTCAGCTCCCTATCTATAAAGTGGGGATAATAATACTTCTTTTGTCTGTCTTGTCTATTTAGATTGGAAGCCTTTCTAGGCAAGGTTTGTCTCGTATTATGGGTCTATACAGCACACGGCACAACAAGGCCTGGATATTGGTTGGGGGTCCTGGGTGTTACTGGAAAATAACACAACAACAACAGCACTTGAGAAAATGAGGCACAGAGGAATTAATAAGCCTGATTTTCTGGGGTCCTGAGCAATCACTGCTTCTACGGACTCCCAAAGGAAGCTGTGAGCACTCAGCGCTTCTGAAAATCAAGCTGTAAGTGGCTTATCTAACAGTGAGCCCATGGAGGAGGTAGATATAGAACCTGGGAGTCCTAACTCCTAGTCCTGTGCAGAGCAAGTCTGGAATCTTCCTTGCAAAATGCTGATTTATGAAAACTGAATCAGTTTGTGGGAAAGGGTCAGCTCTGATGAGCCTCCCAATTCGAAAATTTGAACAAAGTTTTGAAATTGTCAAAACATCCCGTTGACTTTTTCTAAACAAAAAAAAAAAATCATTTTGGGGCTTGAAATGACTTTTTGTTTAAATTGTTTTGTTAACTTTTACTAGGAGAAAAGTAAAAAATAATTTTTAAAAGGTGAAAAGCAAAAGCAAACATTTTGAAACTGCTGAAATGACACATTTTGACTGACCCAAATTACAAAAAAGGAATATCAGTCTGTCGGTGGGTGAAAATCTTTGAGATTTTGACTTTTCAGTCCAATTCAGGACAGGAAAAAAAATTTAAATCTCAAACCTTCTCACAATCTGAGGAAACCATTCCCCACTCAGATGTAGTCCTGCACTCTCACCATAAACCACAGCCCTTTTCTTAGAGATCCTATCACTACATAATACCCAGAACATTATTATTAGTTCCTTGATTCCTACCTACTCTTTGCCACACCAGTAGCTGTTTCAGCATTGCATCAAGTAGGCTGCTGTGAAGACTAATCAGGGCAAAGAATTGGCCTTAGCAGGCTGCAGTGAAATCACATTGGCTTTTGTTATAATCTAATGCACATGGCTTTCAAAGTTACTTTTCTCCCCCCAGAATTAAAAAGAACCTTTCATTGACACATGCAATCTATTGTACAAAGCAATTTAAGGGCCTGGAGATGTGATGGTTTCAAGATTCTGTGCATCAGATACCATTAAGCAGCTATGTTCCCTCCCTGCTTGCACCTTTGAATACATTTCAAAGCATTAACAATCATCCAGGCTGGCGTTCACCCTAGAACAAAGCACCTCCCCCTGCCATCGTATCTTTCAGGTATGTCACAAGGAATTCACCCGAGACTCTCAGACGGAATTGATCAGGCAAATATTGATTCAGATGCCTGCACACCTGCTAGGTAGCTTCACCCTGCGTGTTAAGTCTGTACCTTCGCAAGGGAACCGGCTTCTGTGCTCCCCACCTCTTCAGACCACTGAAGCTACTCTGTTACTTGGCTGGCCTTATGGTTAGTGAGGTCCCAAGATCCCAGTGAGGGCGGTAAGTCAAGCAAGGCACTGCCTTTCTTCTTTGACCCGGCTACTGGAGGGCAGGGGGATGAAATTCTGGCAAGGGCTTGATTTTTCCTCCTCTCCAAACCTACTACCAGAGAGCGAGATAGGGCAGAGCCTCCATGGGAAATGGGGCCTACAAAAGAGTGTTGCTCTAAGTAGCCACTCGCTTTGCTTTACTTGTGTCTAAGAACCGCCAGGCCTCTTTTGCATCACTCATGGTGATCCATTTGCAGCTTGTCTCTCCAAAGTAAGGCACAGGCAGGTTCCTAAGGGAGCCATCAGCATAAGAGCAGGTAGATAACACTGAGACTAGCTTGACGTAAAGCTGGTGTCCGTGCAGAAGAGAGGACCAAATACAGGCTGAATAAGGAAGCATTTGTTCAACGCAATGTGAAAGCTGGTACCAAACCCTTCCCCTGTAAAGGGAAAAGGCTCTCATGATCTTCCCTGAGCAGTGAAGGCCCCAAGGGCATCCTGAGACATTTACAGAAACCACAGAGCCCGCTGAGTAACTCAGGATGAAGTCTACATGGACACGTGACTAGAGCAGTGTCCTATTACTTCCCTCACCTCCTATTAAATTAGAGGGTGCTATTAACACTAACTAGGGACAAGAAGACTGAGAGGGGACATGATAACAATTTTCATGTACATACAAGGTTGTTACAAGGGGGAGGGAGAAATTCTTCTTCTTAACCTCTGAGGACAAGAAGCAATGGGCTTAAATTGCAGCCCGGGCAGTTTAGGTTGGACATTAGGGAAAACTTCTCAACTGTCGGAGTGGTTAAGCGCTGGAATAAATTGCCAAGGGAGGTGGTGGAATCTCCATCATTGGAGATTTTCAAGAGTAGGTTGGACAAACACCTGTCAGGAATGGTCTAGATAATACTTAGTCTTGCCATGAGTGCAGGGGACTGGACTAGATGACCTCTCGAGGTCCCTTCCAGTCCCGTGATTCTGTAAGAGCTCAGAGAGCCAAAGAACTACTAGGTCTTACGCATTTGCCATAGGACCGTGACTCCTCTTGGGCAGCCCCAGTTTTCAGCGAGAGGGTTGGTCAGTTCCGCTGGGCTCCTATCTGTCCATCCTATTTCCCTTAACCGTAGCCTGGGGAGCACTTGATCACAGGGCAGAGGGCTGGTTCTCCATGGCACTTACTCCTCTTTTAAAGAGGTGGTGCTAGCATAGCCAAAGGAACCGTGTTATATCATTCAAGCAAATATCCACGGGGAATGTCTGCGGATATTTGCTCAGTTGTAACTGCTGACCCTAGTCTCCCTCACAAAAAGTATTTCAGCACTGATTTCTTTACAGGAAAAGGCCGTTGCATGCCCTCTGCAAACACGTAAAGTAGTAGCAGGTGATGGAAAAATCAGGCATAAAATTCCTGACTGTATTCTTTTACACAAGGCTAACACACACACAGTTGAGAATCTGATTACCAGCATCCTGGAACTAGTCACCCAAACACCAGAGTTCCCTGCAAACCATCAGACAGTACATTTGATCCATTATTATAAAACCAACATGTTAATTTAAAACCAGGAGTAAACCGGATAAGTAGAAGCCATTATGTTCGCATAGCGCGGATGTCTGTGGATCGAATTTAAAGCGGTGTTATGACTCCTTTTGATTTCTATTTTCCTGATTAGCTTTCCCTGCAACCTGATTACTATGCGTGCCCCGGAACGGGTGCTTGTCATGGCAGGATGATGTGACTTTGTGACCGGGACATTAAGCAGTGCTAGGAAGTGGATTCAGCATGACAGGACTCACAGGCAACGCGCTGCAGACTGCAGAGACAGCCTTGCTCTCTGTGGGATGCCGTCTCTGCCTCGGCCGCAACAGGTTCCTCCCATTTATAGACAGATTCGAAATGGCAGGATTTGCCAGACTGGAAGCGGCGGGATAAATGGATCAGGGATTATCCCTAAAGCAGAGGGCTCTCAAACTGCATGCTCTAGCCCACTGGCCGTCGGTGGAGGACTTGCTCATGGTCTGCAGGGAGATGGCTGATAACCCGGTGTTGTCTGTTTATTTCTAACTGTCAGATTGCGTTACAAGAAACTAAAAAATGTACATGAAATACTGCCCTAGGATCACTCCTCTATGTAAAAAATTGCTGTCGGTGCCCCAGAGATGATATGCAATGGCCAGTGGGAAGGGAGGGCAGGGACCAATGGGAGGAGGAGGAGGTGGAGGCTGGTCACTGGGTGGTGAAGAGGGGCCAATGGAAAGAAGAGGTGGGGGGGGCTGGGCAAAGGGAGGGGAGGGCAGGGGCCAATGGGAGGATGAGGTGGGGACTGGGCCATGGGAGGAGGTTGGGGGCGGGGCAATGGGGGGGCGGGGCGGGGGCATAGGAAGGGCACTGTTTTCCAGGAGACAATCTCTGTATGAACTCCTGGTCCGCTCGCTTGTGGGCGTCTCCTCCTAAGTCCCCTGTGCCCCACGTTTCCGTGTTCTCTGGGACTCGGTGGAAAGGGTATTGTTTTCTAGCCATCTTCACGAGACTTTTCATCAGGGATGCAGCCCCCCCCCCCCAACCCTCCCCCGATACCCTATGATTTACTTGCTGCTCCGTGGACTGTCTCCAGAGCTGCTGCTCATTCCCTCTCCCTCCCTGCCCACCCGGTGAGCACAAAGATGTGGCCCTGGGGGGGAGGGCAGGGATGCCGCACGCCACCGGCGCACGCCCCTGCCCGTTTCATATTACGATAGAATACGTCGACCAAGCAAAATGAAAGCACATGACCACCTACCAACACACCTTGGCAGAGGCGAACTCCACACACGCCGTCTACCCCCCAGGCAGGTGATGCGTGACACGCCCTCCAGCCGGTACCCGGGGAAGCAGGAGAAGGTCAGCACGTCCCCCACGCCGAACTGCAGGCCCTTCCGAATGCTGTAGGCCGGGACTTCGGGCTCGTCGCAGGGCTCCAGGTCGTACTCTAAGGAGGGGTACGAGGACGTTGCGTTAGGGGGTGACTCATCGGGCTCCCCTCCCCCGCCCACAAGGAGCTACAGAAATGATGCACTGGTGACAACAGTGCTCGGTGTTATGATTGCAGCCTGGGTGTAATTCATGCCAAGGCAAAGGGGCCGGCACCAGGCCAGCGCAAGACGCAAGTTCCACTTAAACCCTCAAAACAGGGGTGAGTTTCATCCTAGGGGAGCAGTCAACAGCGCTCTAGATTTAACCCGACACTGGGCCTCATTCTCCATCATTGACCCCAGATTCATGTGAGTGCACAACACCACCAATGGTACCAAGTCAGAATGGAAACATTTTCTTCTCCCATTGGACGGGTGTCAATGACATGGGAAGTCAAATCCAATAGTTCTTTCCCATCTTCTCTTCTTCCCAAGAGCCCCCCTTGGCACCCTTGTTGTATTCAAGTCTGCATTGCTCTCTCTCACACCTGCTCTATTCAGTCAGCCTGGAGACAGCACCTACCCTACATTACTGTCACACCTTTCATCCTGAAATGATGGCGTAAAGTGCCCGACAGACTGCAGAAACCACTGAAATGCACCCACCTCTGGGGTGGAATCCAGAAGCCAACTGACATGCTGCACATTGCAAAACAGGATGTGAGGAACTTGAGCCAAGGAAACCAGGGGCAAAAATGCCACTTCTGTAAAATGCCATAGAGATTTTTGACTTCCTGTCTGCTCCATTTAGAGCTAGCTTTTAAAAGTGTCATCCAGAAAGACACACATACAGTAAGTTGCTTGATATTCACTTTATTTGCTTTAGTGGAATGAGGCTGGATTCATGCAACTGGGACTTCTGCTGCTTCTGAATTGCTAATCCACAGAGTGAATGAGACAAAACATCCTGCTAAGGGACCATGGAAGAATGGCTAAGCTGCAAACCGGAAGGGCCTTTGCTGTTAAAGCAGGTTGGAAAATATATTTCGTTTGCCACAAAACATTCTGAAGACAAACATTTTTCAACGAATTGTTCAGGTTTTCGTTAAAAAAGAAAACCCCCAAAACAAAAGTTATTTAGTTTAGGACAACCAAAAATTAAAAAAAATATATATAGCGGATTCCCATTTTTAGCTGACAAACAGAAAAAAAAACAATTTTGACAAAACTCCTGAAAAATATTGATAGAGAGGGACACATTCTTGTGCAAATTTCTGTTTGGTCAAAAGCCATGTTTCATCAAAATGTGAATGAAAACTTTTTTGACTAGCTCTGTTTGCTGCGGGGGTTTAGGCGGAACAGACTTGAACTCCTGGTTTCAGAAGCCCTAATACAAGTATTTAAAATCAATGCTTTGTTTTCTACCCCATCCATAGCAGCGCATGAAGGTACACTAGCTACCTATGCCTAGAGAAATAACTGCAAGCACAGCATCAGGCATTATCCCCACAATTTTTGTCACTTTTCGCCCCGTCAGGCGGTATTTTGCAGCTGTTGCCCTCAAAGCCGAGGAGGTACAGATAAGATATAGAACAGTGATTTTGTTCTGTACAGAGTCTACCCTAATGCATGAGGCTTCTGAGGAGCCAGACAGCAGCAACTGTATTTTCAAAATGCAGTGCCATCAAAATGTGCACCTGGGCAAACACACCAGAAATCACGGCCACGTGTTCAGATGGGCAAGTGCAAAACACCCACCTCCACACTGTAAAGGGAGCTTACACAAGTCAAGTGACCATTTGCATGTGCAATCACCTGTTCTGCATATGCAAATATGCATCTGCTAAGGTCTTTATCTAGCGGCACCAGGTATATTTTGCGGGCAGAGCAGATGTTTGTATATGTGAAATTTGGTCTTAGGGAAACCAGTCTACTGTACAATTACATGGGACCTGACCCTGCGAGGAAGGTGGCATGGTCTGATGGGTAGGGGACTGAACTTGGTATCATGAGAGCTTGGTTCTGTTCTTGGCTCTATCACTGATCTACTGGGTGACCTAACGCAAGACACTTCGCCCCTCTGTGCCTCAGTTTCACTTTCTGTCTTTTGTCCCTCTTGTATGGATTGTAAGCTCTTTGGGGTAGGGGCTGTCTCTTACTGGTTTATACACAGCCTAGCACAATGAGACCCCAGACTCGGTTGGAGCCCATAGATGCTACTGTGATACAAATAATGAATAAAGCAAAGCGCTTAGCGCCCGCCAGCTCCACTGAGATGAATAGAAGTTGAGGTGGCCAGCATCAGGCCCAAGCCATTTCAGAGCTCTACATCCCTTAATGCCCTCCTAGGCTCCAGGGTGCCTGCTTCTATCAGCGACTCTTTTATTACAACGTCTTGAGCAAAGAAATGTACCGTTCCAGCTTCCCAGCAATGCCATCAGGCTAATCTAAAGGCTGAGGCTTTGCAAGACATGTATTCTCTCTAAGATCAACCAGAACCAGCTGCAGCTGGCTTGATGAAGTGCCCTTGGCATATGAGCAGGGCACAGGACCAATGTACAAGGAGACCAGCCAGGCGACAGGAGTGACCAGCTAGGCTCCTTTCTCCAAAGAGTCCAGATTGCTTAGAGTCTCTTTCTAAGGCATCCCATCTGCCACAGCTTCCTGGGCTGAGAATGGAACTGCTGTGCCCTAGCAGTGATTCTGATTTAGTATTCCGGGAATGGGGGTATTTGGAGCAAGGAAGGCTGGCAAACATAGAAGAAACTGGGTTCCCAGGAACAGAGGAGAAAACAAAAAGCCAGCTGGGAGGGGATGATAAATACCTGTGCAGAGGGATTTAATTTCAGCAGATTTAGTCCACTGGCTGATGCCATGCAAGAATGAAGAAATATAATTACACAGGTACATTTTTATTAATATTGTTCTTGCATGGATCAGAAGACACGGAATAAAATAAAAAAAAGGGGAAATATCCCTTAAAATTTCTGATTTAAAATGAAGAATGGATGGATGGATACTGGTCCCTGTCTAGGGATCCTAGGAGCTATGGTAATACAAATAAAATTAATAATCATCATCATCATCAGATGGCTCAGGGGAATGGGTCTTTTATATTTGGTCATCAGTTCGATCTTGGCTCAGGTCACCCTGATTGCAAATTGTACAGCAGCCAGGACTGAACGATCATGCGGAGAGGGACCCTGTAGAAGTCCTCGAAGCACTTCAGTTCAGGGCTCAGGTGCATCAGTGGCGTGAATGTGGCTAGGCAGAGGATTGATCTCCAAGGCACTTCCCGCCAGCAAACTCAATTTGTGACAAGAATCAGTCTTTGCTCTTACCCAAGAAGGTGATGTTGAATCCCTCATAGGACATGGAGAAGTCCGAGACGAAGCGGATCTGAGCGGAGAAGTTCCCAAAGAGCCCGGCGCTGATGGGGGAAGGCAGGCGGGACCCGGTAAGCTGTTTCAGCGGCTGGGTGAAGCTGCCATTTTCGGTGATGAGCAGGTAGTCATGGCCGCTCTCCAGATGAAAGGTGTGAAAGGTGAAGAACACACCTGCGGGGAAGAGAAGGGAGGAGCCCAGCTCAACAGGCATTTCTACAGTGCCCAAATGCCCAGTGCAGCCTGTTAACCTTCCTGCTCCTCAAAATAGCAGTTCAACACCCGCCTCCCCAAAAAAAGAAAAAGGAGACTGAAAAGATTGGGAGCGTTTACTTTAGAGAGGAGAGAAACAGGCAAAGAACAGGAGAGACTCAGGTGCCACCAATGCCTAAGGCTCCGGCAACAGCAGTGAACTGATGCGGTGAGATATACCGAGATGATCACAGCAGGTGATCCCAGGCGCCATGCTGCAGAGCAAGACGGAAAAACTAATGGGGGTCAGGAAGATGCTTTCCCTGGAGGCAGGTTATGCCAAATCTGCAGGGTTTCCTGCACCTTCCTCTGAAGTAGCTGGTATTAGTGCCTGTGAGTGACAGGATACTGAATTAGATAGACCCTGGCTTTATCTGGTATGGCAAGTCCTATGAGCAAGAAAGATTCTGCACTCTCCTCCTGACAGCGTACGGCCAGAAGAGAAATTAAAACTGAATCAACAACAACGACTAAAGCCAGCTGAAGAAAGAAAAGCTCTCCCCTCCTCCCTCCCCAAACCTAGGTTTCCATACTTTGAACAATGAAGCTGGCCACATTTGTTAAGTATTTAGAGGCAACAATGGATTTTTTAACATCTCCCTCACACCTACACACTCGCAAAACCAGCTACTATTTCTAATTTCCACAGAGGCCTCCAGCTGGGTGATTTCCACGCTGGAAATCAAATACAATTAGAAACCCTTCGTTTACGAAAAAACCCTGCTGCAAAAATGGCAGCAGCAGCAGCTTTTGTGGAGACAGGAAAGGTGGGCTCCTATCTCCTACGTCACATAAACCATCCAATGAAGTTAACATGTTAAAGCAGGGGTTGGCGACCTTTCAGAAGTGGTGTGCCGAGTCTTCATTTATTTATTTTATAAATTTAAGGTTCCGCGGGCCAGTCAGACATTTTAACGTTTTTAGAAGGTCTCTTTCTATAAGCCTATAATACATAACTAAACTATTGTTGTATGTAAAGTAAATAAGGTTTTAAAAAAGTTTAAGAAGCTTCATTTAAAATTAAATTAAAATGCAGAGTTCCCCAGACCGGTGGCCAGGACTCGGGCAGTGTGAGTTCCACTGAAAATCAGCTCCCGTGCTGCCTTTGACATGGGTGCCATTGGTTGCCTACCCCAGGGCTAAAGAAACATCAAGCAACAAATAAACCCCTTTTGCGTTGATACAGCTTCTTTCATCCAAAGACCTCAATGCACTTTCCAAACATTAAGGACCAGACTGATATCCAATCTCATGTTGACTTTTACTTTACACTACGCATACACTGAAATCAGTGGGGCTCCCGGTGGATTAAATCACTACTCAGAACAAGAGTATCCCAACCTGAATTCTAATCAGTTACAGTTGAACTGTAATCCCCTTTAGTGACACAAGTAGCGCCATGTGGCACAACAAAGGTATTTCATTAAAAAACCCTAATTGACAATGGATGACTTGCCAGACTGGAGCAGGTCTGATGTCCATCTAGTTCTGTCTCTGACAGTGGCCAGCACCAGATGGGTCAAAGGAAGGTGCAAGAACTCCACACAGTACAGGGCCGGCTCTACTGTTTTTGCCGCCCCAAGCAGCGTGCCGAATTGCCGCCGTGGACGGCAGGGGCAGTCCGTGTGCCGTTAGGGCGGCACGCGCGTTTCCGCAGCAGCGGCAATTCGGCGGCAGCTTGTGTCTTCAGCCGGAAGACAGAAGCCACCGAATTGCCGCCGCGGGCAGCTGAACATAGAAGCTGCCGCTGAATTGCCACCGCCACGGAAACGCGCGTGCCGCCCTAAGGGCACACGGACTGCCCCTGCCGTCCACAGCGGCAATTCAGCGCGCTGCTTGGGGCGGCAAAAACACACGGAGTGCCGCCCCTTGCAGACTGCCGCCCCGAGCACCTGCTTGGAATGCTGGTGCCTGGAGCCAGCCCTGACACAGTAGCAGATTCAGGATAATCTGGTTCCCGCGTGAAGTCTTGTCCGAATTTCTAACAATTCAAGATTGGGTAAAGTCCTAAAGCGTGAGATTTAACATCCCTTCCAAATTTTCTGTTGGCATTCAGTACTATTGCTCTGGATATTAAGAACATAAGAGCAGCCACACTGGGTCAGACCCAAGGTCCATCTAGAGCACACGAGGGGAGTAGCTACCAGCGCTGGTGCACTGTAAACTCTGCCACTTTACAGCGTTGCAACTTGCAGTGCTCAGGGGGGTGTTTTTTCACCCCCCTGAGCGAGAAAGCTGAAGCGCTGTAAAGTGCCAGTGTAGACAAGGCCATAGCCTCGAATAGTGGAGCCTGTTAACAGCTCTATAACTAAAGCCATAGGGCTGACTACAGACTCATTTAAAAGAAATTTGCAATTCTGACGACACCTTTGCTCTGGTCTGAAATTGACTGCAGCACAAAATGTGTCAGCCTGAAAGCAAATTTCTTTTTACCAAATCAGGGGGAAAAGAAATCATTTTGGTCACTCAGAAGTTATCAGATTAAAACCAAAAAAATCTTTTTTCAGACTTAAGTATCTTAAAAATTAAACTCTTTTTAAACTGAAATTTTACAGCCCATTAGGCCGTAATGTAAATTAGTGCCTTTGGGCATGTAAAAAAAGCCATTACAACAACACAGCTGCTTCCTTTAGAAAACGAGTGTATTGCTCACATGCAATAAGCAGAGCAAAAATTCAGAAAGATCTGGGAGCAGATGACTCATGAAATTGGTATTTGTGCTGCAGAGTATTTCACTGCTAGTTTAGTGGTCTAGCTGACTGGGAATCTGAAGATTTCAGTTCCCTTTCCAGCTCTGTCACTGAGTTGCAATACCCTCCACTGCTCTGTGACTCGGTTTTCCCTTCTGTAAAATGGGGATAATGATCCTGCGCTCCTTTGTAAAGTGCTTGGGATCCACAGATGAAAAGGTGCTTTATGAGAGCTAAGTGTTATTTTCAACCCAGAACACGGCAGGAAGAAGGACCAAAAGTTACCACACAACAGCTTCTGTGGCCTATCAGAAGAATTGGTGTTCCTCAGGCCAGCTCCGCCAGGAAATCATTAATGCAGTTGGCCTCAACTGGCATAACGTTTGGCAGTCTCAACACAGCAGCTCAGAAATAAATAAATGGGCATCAGGGTCAGACTAGGAGGTGGGAGGGAGGGGCGGGGCTCTTCCAGACTCCACCCACAAAATGAGCCCTGCCCCCGCATCAGAGTTACCAAATGAGACAGTACATTGTGAAGATGTTTACAATATGATTGTGTTTGCTGTGCCTGGCACTGCTGAGGGGTGTGTGTGTGTGTGTGTGTGTGTGTGTGTGTGTGTGTGTGTGTGTGTAAATTATCATTGGGCATCTGAGTTAACTCCTCCCTGAGGTGTATGGGGCAGCTCACTCTTCTCTGAGCTATTCTTCCAGTCTCTTTGAAGACTCATCTGCCTCAGTCACACTCGAGTCACGTTTTAAAAGTTTTCTTTGCAACCATCACAGCTAGAGACCAACTTTTTTTTTTTTTAAAGTTGCAAACTGAGATTCTGGAGAATAAGGCTGCATCTTCAGGGAAGGGCTGGTACGGCATAAGGGTGCGTTCCTGCTGGTTTTAAGCCCTGATGGACTTAGGAAGTCAACCTGTCCTCGTATAGAGACTGTCCCTCCCAATCTTGGACAGCCTTGGCTTTCAGAAATCAGGGCAGCATGTTGAATGTCCTTGGAGAAGCAAGGGCGAGCCTTTTAGAAGGAAGAATAATGATGAAGACAATAAAAACAAGAGGAGTCCTTGTGGCACCTTAGAGACTAACAAATTTATTTGGGCATAAGCGTTCGTGGGCTAGAACCCAATTCATCCGATGCATGAAGTGAAAAATACAGGAGCAGGTATAAATACATGAAAGGATGGGGGTTGCCTTACCAAGTGGGAGGTCAGTCTAACGAAATAAATCAATTAACAGCAGGATACCAAAGGAGGAAAAATAACTTTTGAAGTGGTAAGAGAGTGGCCCATTACAGACAGTTGACAATGGGAATTGTGCCTGTTTGACGCTAAGACTCGGTTACTTTTCACTGATGCTCACACGTATGGTTGGTGAAACAGAGCAAAAAAGACGCTCCACGTGGCCCAGGTTATAGTTTAAATTAATGAAAGGGGAGGGTGAGGGACCAATCAGCTCTCTTCCTCCCCCAGCTGACCAATGAGTGGCTACAGCTGCTGGAGGGAGCGGCGCCACGCCTGCATGCATGCAAGTGCTCTCCTTCCCAATTCACCTGGGGCCATCGCCAATCTCCGCTGGCCCCACCAAGCCCCACGGAGGTGGAGGGTGGCATTAGCGCCAATGTAAAATAATGGTATGACCTGGATTATGAAAGAGACTCTGATAGGGCAATTTGTTTGAAGATGCATTATAAAACAAGGGTTATAGGATTCCACGGCACGACAGAAGGGCTGAGTTTGGACTTAGCCTGAGGCGAGGGACAGTGTTTCATTTCAAAGGGGATGTAGTGTGTGGGAGGAAAACAGTGATCAGAGATGGTGAGATCCTTGATGTTCAGACTAGACAGTATCACCCCTATGAGAGATCGGCAGATCAAGGCTAGGGCAGCAGATGTGAGCAGGAAGACGGAGCGTCTAGGTAAGCCCCAGGCAATGCCTGACTGAAAGTGAGCCCGCCCCACAGGAGCAGAGGTGGGATTGATAGGTCACTGAAAAATCATCCATATTAAATATTTCACTGGGGTCAGTGCGAAGCAAAGAGCCAGTCTCAGGGAATGCAGAGGGAGAAAGGGAAGGGTTGTGCCCTCGGGGGCACCATGCAGAGTGGAGAGCTGAGAGGGGAACAGGCAAATGTGTTCGCAAAGCAGGAGAGAGGCCAGAGCCACTACTCTGGCAATGAAATGAAGAGTTTATTGCTGGTGAGAGGCCAGACTGACAGGTCCTGAAGAGGACACTTGTGGGAGTTTGGCACAAACCAGGGCAAGGCAAACTGCCTTGGTGCTGTGCCACTGCCCTGAGCTAGGAGTGGCAGCTGAGAGGGAGTAGATGGCAGTTCTGTCTCTCTGGACCATGAAATCCTTTTCTCTCCACTGAGACAGTCCACACGGGGGCTCAGCTGGCCAGTTGCAATAAGAGCTGGGGAGATGCCCCACAAAAAAGCATGGGACTTTTGCTATTGACTTCCACCGGAGCAGGAGCTGGCTTGAGATTTTTACAACAGATCTCAACAACCCCTTCCGCATCCCAGAACAAGGGATTTCGCCTTAAAAAGGAGGAAAGAGAGAGAATGAAAAAGAAAAAAAAAAAAGAAACGAAAGAGGAATAAAAGCAGGAGAGAACAAAAGACAAAAAGCAAGTGAGCGAGAGAGAAAAGTGAGAATGAGCTCTCCGGGTCAGCTCTTAAGGAAGGAGACCGAAAGCAAGTCAATAACCTTGCTAGAATCTTGAGATGAAAGATCTGCCACTGCAAATGGTAAGTCAGCAGGAAGAGGTGTGGGAAAGAAGACCTCATGAATGAAAGGGTGGAAGGTGGTTAAGGAATCAATCCATCAGTCAAACAAGGAGTCCTGAAGACAATAAAAAAAGGAGTAGTAAATGTCTAAAGCAGTGGTTTTCAACCTCTGCTCTGCAGACCCCTGGTAGTCCGCAGACTACGTCTAAGATTTCCAAAGGGGGTCCCATCTCCATTTGAAAATGTTTAGGGGTCCGCATGTGAAAAAAAGGTTGAAAACCAGTGATCTAAAGGATGGGGCTTAGCAGGGAGGGTGCATTTAGGAACATTCAGAATAATATGCAGACCGGGGCACATTTTATAATCTCGGGGTGCTGTGAGAATGGCGGGACAAATTCCTCTCGCACTGTTAGAAATGGCAAGTTGTGCTAGAGGATCTGCCACTGGAAAGGTCACTTTCCACGGAGTTGCTATACAGTCTCAGTTTTGACTTGTGACCTGTGGGGATCAGGCTGATCTCATGGATAAGACCTGGCCATTCTGTAGCTATCAGTGCACACGGCCTTAAACTCCTCCTAGCCTACATCAGAATTCAGAAAACATCTCTCCCACTCAAGCTGCTTTTTGAAAGACAACATGGAAATAACAACAAAATGTCAGTCACGCATTAGGAAGCCCAATTGCAAAGAGATGGCAAACACGCTATGGAACCCAGGAAAAGATCCCTCACTTCAGCATCTCATCAGAAGCTGAAGCACCCCCTGAAGGACCCAGTAAATATCCAAGCAGAAGCCACTGCAAAGCTCCAGCAAGTACAGTCTGTTGTGTCTCCAATGTGAGCAATCCCCATGCAAAATGGCACAACAATCTCCAACAGATTCAGAACCCGGCAGCTGGAAACTCCATCTGTTCCCAGGCACGAGTGCTGCCAGTCCAACAATGGGACAATGAAAGCTGTGTCAGGTCCCCAATATTGGTACAGAAGAGGCTGCTGGACTGAAATGCCCTGGCAGAGCTGAGTATGAGGGGGGTCAAAGCCTGGAACAGCAAGACGATACTGCAGGTCTGGGCTGGGTTGCATTGGCAGAGCTGCGAGGAAGCTCAGTACTGGAGTGAGGTATGGACTGAGATATGCTTTAAGAGCCGTGTGTGTAGGCCCAGGACTGGAGCAGTAAGGCGCGGTGCAATTCTGAATGGAGGTGCTTCAGTGGAGCTCAGTGTGAGTGGCCCGAATCTGGAAGAGCATGGGGTGCTGCAAGTCCAAATTGAGCTGGCATTGGTCAAGAAGTGAGTGTTGCAAAGGGGAACTCATCCCATGCCTGTGGTCAATGCTGCTCACACCAGAGCGGTCAATGTTCTGACTTTAATGAGCACCAAATTCAACTGCAATGTTAGAGAACAGAGAATTCAGAGATGAGGATGCAACAATAGACAACATTGTGCAATAAGGGGGTAGTGGTACTGAAGTCAGTGAGGCTACATGGGAATAACTAGGAACAGAATTTGCCCCAATTTCCGCAAGCCTCTTCACTTCCCACCAACCCAAATTCATCCCATCTCAATCTGACCCCAGGTGAAAGTAACAATCAGCTCCATTGACTCTTTCTGTAGGTAGGAGAGAGGCTGCTGAACGGGGCTGGGAGATCTCCATGTAACGCGTTATTCTGCAATTTAATGCAGTAAAGCCTAGCAAAAACAGATCATTAAGAAATCGTGCACAGCTTCAATGGAAACAGAATGTATATACAGCACATCATAGTCCGGCCTCTGGCTACATTCTGTCGCCTTTCACAAAATCATTAGATAAAAGGAAAACTTCAGGCACGCTCCCCTTTTCTTGTGCTGGTAAATAAACGCGACTTGTCTGAACTCCTGGAGCAATGAGGGAGTGGACTGTCTGACGTAAAAGGCGGCTTGGTGCCAACTTCCTATAATTGGGTTATGTCCTCTGTTGTATCTTCTCCTTTCCCACCCAACTCTAATTCGGTTCCATGTTCTCCTGATTTCCCCCCCAACACAGCAGCATGGCCCCTGCATGCCTAACCCAGGCTGTTGCAGAAATACAGGAAAGGTGACTCAGCGAGGCACAGGGGCAGAGTCCCAAACTGCTGAGTCATAGCCCTGACCAGCCAAGTGCCTTTGAATGCAGACAGTGGGCTGGGGCAAGGAGAGAGATTCCACCGCTCGCTGGTATTTATTTCCAGCAGGCTGCTGGTAATTAGCATTGGTGGAAGGATCCTAGCAAGGGAAAAAGGGGAACAAAAAAACCCCAACACATCCATAGTAACACAGAGTCTCTCTTCCCTCTGGCCCATAGGCCGTTTTTACACTTTATATTTTCCCATCAGTGCTCGGATACTATTGTGGATACGGTGCGGGGGATGGGGGTGGGGGAGGGACGCGAATTTTAACTGTGAGACAGATTTTCCAAAGAGCTCAGGCTCCCGCGTGCATTGCTAGACACTTTAGGAGAATTAAAAAAAGAAAGATTAGTACAGACACAGCGCCACTGTTTGAAAATGCAGCTTGTCTTGGGCAAGAGATATTCTTTTGTTCGGGGTTGGGGAGCACATCCACCGTCTGCATTACCTCTTACGAGAGGGTGTCAGGTCTCTGTATTGTGCATTAGCTTAGCAACAGGATAATGCAATGTCTCTCCTCAGAAGAGCTGATTCCAGGGCAGAGTGGATTAATGAAGAGTGGATTGGCACTGCTCAACAGGATACTTTTCACAGCACGTGAAGGCTCCCATCATGCCCTGTGCTTTTCACTGACACGTTTATATGCTTTAAGAAAAATGGGTCTTGCAAAATTGGCTGATCCTAGCTCTCATGTGCCGCTACCTGGTATAAACAGAGCGACATGGTTATATAAGGGATATAACTCCCCACACACACCTTTAATCCAGGTTGTTTTAGGAACAGCGGCGGCTCCAGGCACTGGTGCAGCAAGCGCGTGCCTGGGGCGGCAAACTGCGGGGGGCACCCTGCCGGTCCCTGCGAGGGCGGCAGGCAGGCTGCCTTCGGCAGCGTGCCTGCGGGAGGTCCACCAGTCCCACGGATTTGGCGGCAATTTGGCGGTGGGTACGCCGAAGCCGCAGGACCGGGGACCTCCCGCAGGCACGCCGCCGAAGGCAGCCTGCCTGCCGTGCTTGGGGCGGCAAAAAAGCTAGACCCGCCCCTGTTTAGGAAGAAACTTCCCCGTGAGCCAGAGCAGCATGGGTATCAAATCTAACCTCATTTCCCGTAAGATGCTGTCACAAAGTCAACCTAAGCTTGGAGGTAGCTCCTTGCACACTGGAGCCAGGCATGTGCGGGAGCGGGGGGGGTCTAACTCCTGGCCTCCATGTCAATAAGAGGCAGAAGAGTGAACATACATGATGGAATAACCAAGTATTAAGCAGCCAGACCACGATAATACTTTGTCTGCATGCAGTGGTTTTCATCCGAGGATCCCAACACGCTTTCAAAAGGTGACTTTGGTTTTTTGCTCTAGAGTGACGGGTTGGGAAGCGGAAGCATTGGACTAATTTGCCCAAGGTCATGCAATGATTCAGTGGCAGAGCTAGCAGCAGAACCCAGGAGTCCTGACTACCAGTCCCTTTTTGTAACCACCAGACGCCATTGCTGTCTCTTCTGGAATGGCGACATCACTTCTGAGCAGACATGGGTCTGCTAGGATGTGCTGCAAGATTTCACTTCCTTACACAGCTGGACCTGAGCAGTACAGCTCAGCAAAAAGGAGCGGGACCCAGGCCCCTCTATAAGGAGGATCTGTTCAGATATGGCATTCTGCTTCAGGCCCTATGGAAGACCAGTGCCAGAGTAAGGTTTAGTTATGGATTGGGACTTCACCAAAGCTTGCAGAGATTGGATGTGAGGGTTTGGGTCCATCTACCTATGTTATTACGCCACCTCTCCCCATTCCGGAGGAAAGACGAGATGCTTCTGAGAAAGCCTTGGTTGCATTACCCAACCCTCAGTGTCATTCCCATATCACTTTTGCGAGGACTGATGGGAAACAAAAGAGAGAGATTCCAACACAACCTGGCTATTTTTGGGTTGCCCTTGTCTCTTCTGCAAGCCAACCATCATGTTTACATGGGACGCTGTGTCCCTCCCCCCCCGACTCACCCACACGCACACACTATCCCACAGCACGGCCTTTTTTCAAAACCACCCTAATCTAAAGGTGTCTCACCTTTGCCGTGAGAAGTTTTTATCACCCAGGTGCAGTTCAAGTTATTGGGGTAGAAATCAGGAAAGCCTGGGGATAAGACGGTGCCGCTGGAGCCGCGGATGTAACCTCCACAAAGAGCTGCAAAAATCAAACGTGCTAAAATCAGACAAGCCAACGGAGTGACTATGAAAAAGGAGACGATCTAGAGAGAACTGGACAGGGATATTTAGGGCAGAAAAGGCTCTTCTTCCCTTCCCCTTGGGGACAATGTGATGAAATCCACACTAAGTACATTTAGAACGTACAAAGGAAATACTTTGCTATGTGGCATGCCACAGTCAGCCTATGGCACCCACTGAAGAAGGGGACCCATGCTGGTTACAGTGGATGACTAATTTTATGATCAGTGATACTACCCATGGTTACAGCTAATCAAAACTCTTGCATCAGGGCATACACTTGATTATTGCACAAGTCCGGGAAAATAACCCTCCCCCTTCCCTATGTATAGCTTTGCACTGTGGCCAATTGCATTTTACATGCCTTCATTTTCTTGCCTCACCTGCACTCTGGGCATTGCCAGAGAGAGAATGCCAGAGGCAATGGACCAATGGCCAGGGATTGAATGGGCCACGGAGATTAAACTACCTGTTTGCTCGCCAAGAAACTGGCCCAGATCAGAACGGGTGCACACTCAGGGGGCAGTATGGGGGAAAAGCGGTCTGCTGTTGTAATTTTTTTGTGTATCAACAGAGACTTTTGTTGTCCAGATCTGTAAATTGGGCCCCTCTAATGCAAACTAAATTCACCACCAGCCCCTCCAATAAACCACAGACATTCAGAAGGATAGTTATTCTTGGTGAACACCAACATGCCTCCCTCCCAGAGGAAACACTGCTTGTGAAATCACAAATAAGATTCACAGAGTAGGTGCTGTTAGAAATTCAACAATCCCTGCCTCGGGCCCCTCCAGTAAAGTGGTAGCTACAGTGAAAACTGGAGACACCACAGCATCACAATCATTGCCCTGGATACCCGAGGTACTGTAGTATTCCAGTCACTGCTGAATTTTAATGGTACTGATTGTACATAAAGACCAGCTTCACATGTGTTTCAGCCATGTGATTCACATCAGCCCTACACAGGATGCTGAGAATTCACCACTCTTGGGTTCCCCTCCTCCAGATGTTCTTTTCCAAAACCCTTACCCTCACAGCTGGGCAGAGGCCTGCTCCACTGGAAGTTGGGCTCACACTCAAGGGCCTCTCCGTCGCTCAGGGTGTAGCCCGAATCACAGCTGAACGTCACTAGAGCTCCTACGTAGAAATCGTTCCCATGGCGCTGTCCATTTACGGGGATCCCGGGGTCCAAACAATGATCTGACTGGAGCTTCACAGCTGCAGCAAAGAAACCATCAGAGATTTAAGGGGAGCAACTAGATCCCTCTGCATCCCCTAACCGGAAGGTGGCTGCATGGGGAGGAGGAATTTTATCATGAACTTTTAAATCATTCTTGTGCTATCTGAGAAACATGCACAAGACCTGGGCTGGCCCCAGTTCTGCTCCCCAGACCTGGATCATCCCTGGGCTGGGAAGCATTCAGACAGCATGGTGTTCACTGCCTGGAATGGGTAGGTTTGGTGTCCCTCAGCTGTTCAGGAGTGGCAGTGAAAGCGTGAAGCGGGATATCCAGGACTGGTGGGGAACAGAGCTATCTCCACCAGAGTTCTGACAGTGACCACAGCAGGGCTGAAGATTGCCCTTGAACATCCCATGGCAACGACTGGTGCTGCACCTAGTGGAGGGGCTTCAGCTGGATCCCTCTCAGTTTAAACAGGAAGCAGCAGGTGGCTGGGTTTCTCTCTTCAGGTCCTTGGACTACGGATTTTGCTCCCACTTTGGAGGGCCAGAGCCTGAGTCCTTACTCTTCTAGGCATGCAGCGAAGCTCCTCAACTGAGCAAAGGGCGGGGGTGGGAGGAGAAAGAGGCTTTGTTGAAGGAGATGATGGTTGACAAGTGTTGTCATTATCAACATCATTGTGGGGTGATTATTCTGGACCATATGGTCGCAGATGAATAGCAAACACAGTCCTTGCTTTTGTTGAGTTCGTTCGTAGTTTGTTGCTGGATATAATTTATGTGAGACGTATTTATTTATATATGCAAACACCCACATATTTTATATCTATGTATATAGACAGATAGACAGACTGATAGACAGACACACAAACACCATACAGCATAGCACTTAGAGCAACTGACAGGTGTTTTTTGGAGAGAGAAAACAAGAAAAAAAAGACTGCTGCTGAAGTCAACAGAAGACGCATGAGTTGCGCAGACAGTATCGGAGAACACAGCTTGCCCATAAACATGTGTTTCACTCAATCAATGCACACCCAGATGCCACTGCAATGGGCACGTTAATCAATGCAGGTAATGATAACCACCGAATAATAATCCACAATGCTTAACAAACACAAGTTCCTCTCTCTAGCCAACCACCCTCCTCTGACTCCCATAAAATCACTCGAACGTCTGCAAGGATTGCACTGTAATGGGTCATTGACAAGCTGGGATCCTCACAGGTGTTCCTCTGAGGTGCCACTGATTAGTCTCAAGGTGAGGGGATAACACAGAAAGAGGAAGTCGAATCTGCTTCCTTACAAAAAAAAAAAAATCTATTCTGAAGATGTTGTTTCAAGTTGTTGCACATAACATGAAATAAATAGCAATAAAGATAATCATAATGAGAGGCTGTTATCAGATTGCAATAGCTTGAGGTCCTCAAAACACTTAAGAGTAACAGCGCTAACTGCATAGCAGAATGGAGAAGTAGCTCCAATGGGCCTTTGATTGAGTCCTTTTGTGCTGCTGGGTACTACACTTACTCTCATATCGGATCTGAAAGCCGATGTCGGAGTGGCTTTTGTCGGTAGAGAAGAGGAGGTAGAGGTAGTTGCTGGTGCTAATGAGGAACTGGGGCACTTGAGTTCCATCGTAGACCCCTATCAGTGGGGAGGAATAGGACCTGCCGTCTCGCACTTCCAGGGTGTCGTAATTCACCTCGGTCTTAAACCTGCCAGGGACATAAAGAAATTGGCATTTTCCATGTTATAATTCTGGAAAGACTAATAACAGAGAGGCAACGCGGTCCAGTGCATAGGAGACTGGACTAGGAGTCCTCAGCTCAATTCATGGTTCTACTGCTGGCCTGCTGCGCGACCTAGAGCAAGAATTAGGTTTGTTTAGTTTGGAAAAGAGAAGACAGAGGGGACATGATAGCAGTTTTCAGGTATCTAAAAGGGTGTCATAAGGAGGAGGGAGAAAACTTGTTCACCTTAGCCTCTAAGGATAGAACAAGAAGCAATGGGCTTAAACTGCAGCAAGGGAGGTCTAGGTTGGACATTAGGAAAAAGTTCCTAACTGTCAGGGTGGTTAAACACTGGAATAAATTTCCTAGGGAGGTTGTGGAATCTCCATCTCTGGAGATATTTAAGAGTAGGTTAGATAAATGTCTATCAGGGATGGTCTAGACAGTATTTGGTCCTGCCACGAGGGCAGGGGACTGGACTCGATGACCTCTCGAGGTCCCGTCCAGTCCTAGAATCTATGAATCATTTCCTTGCTCACCTTTGGTCTGTCTTGTCTATTTACAAGCTAAGGCCCTGATTTTTAAAGGTATTTAGGCAATTAGGCACTTCACATCCATTAAAGACAGTGAGTTTTAGGCCCCTAGATACGTTTGAAAATTCCATTAGGCCTTTAAAAATCTGGCCCTACGCTTGTTGTGGCAGGAGCTTCTATTACTATATGTACGTGCACTTTGTTGTGTTGATTAAAAGAGATGGTGTGGCCCAGTGGACTGAGCATTGTACTGGGATTCAGGAGAAATGGCTCAATTCTTGAGTCTACCACAGAGCCATTGTGTCATTTGGGTCGAATCAGTTCTCTCTCGTCTCTCTCTGTGCCTTTCTTTCCTCTCCCATCTTTTCTCTGTCTTGTGTATTTGGCTGTAAGCTCTTTGGGCCAAGGAGTGACTCCTGCTAGGTGTATATGCAGTTCATAGCCCAATAGGGCTTCTAAGTGCTACTGTAACATAAATAATAATCATAATATACAGACGCACGATTATCAGAATGACTCTGAGAAGCAGCAGCCACTATAAGTATCAATTCTACAATTCCAGACACAGATGCTCTCAATGGGCCCCAGTAAATTCCCCTACTGAGCAACATTCCTGTTTGGGGTCAACTGGAATTGTGGAAGGTCAGCCTCTCTGAAATTAGCGACCTCTTTGGAAGATTTAGCCCTAAAATAAGGGCCTTGATTTAAATCCGTTGTGTGTGAATTTCTCCACACAGTCCTACATCAGGGGAGAGACAGGTAATTCATATGCCAGATTCATCCACGATGTATGTGGAGTTGCACCAAACATCTCGTTTTTGGAATACAGAAAAAAAAGTTATGAAAATGTTTCCACAGTTTTTCAAACAGTTCTCTGTAATACACAAGGAAAAAGGAATTTGTTGCCCCATTTCTGAAGCAAAGTCACATCCAGAATGTAATGTATTTTAAAATGTTTATCCCACTTATTTCTCTGGCCCTCATTAACATAATGCGCAAGTACCTCACAAAATGTATTTATTCCTGCAACACCCCAGGAGGTTTTACAGAGAGAAAATTGAGATACAAAAGTGACTTGCCTTAAAAGTCATTGTGCTGGAGCACAGAATTGATTCTGGATCCTCCCAAGTCCCAAGCAACTGTCCTACCCACTGCACCATGCTTCCTCTCAGAAGTGTGAAAGTTAGAAACAGCTCAACATGTTCTTAGCTCTGGCTCAAAATGTAGATTAGTTCTTATTTTAGCCATCCGAGCCAGTTGGCTGACACATCCTCAATGCTGTCTAGATTTTAGCAAATGGTGGTCAGAGTGCAGAACTGGGAAACAGGAGCCTGATGGTTCATATCTGACTGTGGCCCTGAATCCATTGGCAGCCCTATGACCTCTCGGCATCAGTGCCCCTATTTGCAAAATGGAGGTAAGAATACTTGTTTACTCAGCTGGTAGGGCTGTGGGGAGGATTAGTTCATAGACAGAAAGGAGAGCTGATTGAAAAAAGGGGAAATATTTCCTTTAAAAAAAAAAAAAAAAAACCACTTTTCTGATTTATTCATTTATTTCAATTTCAAAATTTCACATTTTTAGAGGAAGGTCGGGGGGGGGGGAGCGGGGGAAGAGAGATTAACCAACTGTGGAGTTGGTTGAATGATGGGGAAAATATCACACAAAAAATCTGGATTGTTATGCAAATTTTTGAAAAAATGTGCAAAATAAATTGCCCGACTTTAACAAAAAACTCATAAGTGCTACTTTTTAGTGCTGGACATAAGGCTTGATGAAGGACCTGTCTGAAGTCAGTGGGAATCTTTCCATTGACTTCAGTGAGCACAGGGTCAGACACACATGCAGTATTGGTTAATAGAAGCCATGCTATTCTTTATCCTCAGTGACCACCTGTCAAATGTAATTTTGATGGGATATCCCGGCTGAGCCTCTATCACCCACACACAGTTCAGGGAGTCCTTGTAGAAGGCAGGCCAGCCCGGGGACAGGATCATTCCACTCGGAGATGTCAGATGGCCACCGCACGGAGCTGGGGAAAGAGGACACAGGAATCAGGCGAAAGGTTTAATTAGCCGAGTTTACTCCCTCAAGTCCCCTGCAGACAGTAAGTATGCTGATGTAGGATATATCAGTTCCTAGACTGGTAGGGTCAATAATATATGTTCACAGTGAAGTTAGGTCTCATGAAAGTGGACAGTCTGGGAGGCTGAAATCTACTTATGCAAGATTCCCCATGATACTCCCCAACTTACAGGCCTCAAACCTGCCCTGCAGGCATGAGGACAGCTTGGTCTTCACGGCCCAGTTGGGACTTCACCTCTCTCTGTTGAGACAGCCATCAAAGCCTTCAGTCAGTTCCAGCTCTGGCAGCGGCTTTACGAAATGGGCACCAGGGCTGAGACCCAACAAACTCACTTCCCACAGGTCAACAAACAGCTACCAGGCGGTAATGACTCTCAGTCTAAATCTAAATCTATGGAGATATCCCACCTCCTAGAACTGGAAGGGACCTTGAAAGGTCATCGAGTCCAGCCCCCTGCCTTCACTAGCAGGACCAAGTACTGATTTTGCCCCAGATCCCCAAGTGGCCCCCTCAAGGATTGAACTCACAACCCTGGGTTTAGCAGGCCAATGCTCAAACCACTGAGCTATCCCTCCCCCCAAGTCACTAAGGACCAGAGTTACAAAGGTGTTTAGGCACCTACAGATGCAGATTGGGGCCCAGTGGGAATTTAAGAAGTGACTATTTGTGTTAGGTGCCGAATTCCCACTGGCTTTCAACGAACGTTAGCTGCCTAACTTGCTCACATGCTTTAGTAAACCCCACTAGGCGTCTACCTGCCTTTGCAAGTCTGGCCCCAAGGGCCTGAGCCATTGATTTGACAGGGCATGGGATCAGCCCTTCCCACGCTGGGTCCTAATCAGTGATCCAAAAGCAAAAATCCATTTCTCAAACACATGAACTTTCCAGTGTCTCCCAAATCTCCCACCTGCTGTCTACCTTGTTGGTTTTGTGGGAGAAGATGCTCTTTTTTCAGATATGGACTTCTTGTCTAGTCGTTTTCCAGACACCAAACAGTATTTCATAGAGACAAAGTGGGTGAGGTGACATCTTTTATTGGACTAACTTCCGTTGGTGAGAGAGACAAGCTGTTCTACACTTTTACACATACCCTTTTTCTTTTTTAAGAACTAATTAGAATTTGCATTTAATTGAGCACATACTGGAGGGCAAGTCAAAGGCAAGCCAAGAGATCACGCACAGAGAAGTACAAGTTAATAGAGCTGGGTTATCACAGATAAAAGTCGATAAAAATATCATTTTATTTATATATTTCCCCTCCCCCAACCAGCTAGCAATGTGCACAGTTAAACACTCAGGCTCACAAAGGGAACTGAAGTACTGAGCCAGCCCCACAAATATTTCATTTGCCAATTCCCTGCAAAAATCAAATAAAAACAAACCAAAAAAAGCAGTCTCTACTGAATTACAATCATTCTGGACAGCAAGTACCCTCTTCTCCCTTTAATGGAAAAGACAAAGCATCCTCCATGCTATTTGCAGACTGGCATTAAAACACGGATGGCCAATTACTGAAATTATTTCTCAATACTTCAGCACATCTGTAATTCAAACGCTTGCAAATATCACTTCCTGGCATCTCTTCTCCGAGAACAGAGAGGGAAAGAGGCCTTTTAATTTCTAACAAGCTCTTTTCATTTCATTTCTGTTTTCCACACTGGAAACTTTAAAGCACCAGGAGCTGCTTTGAAATCCAAATCAGAACCTTTAATTAAGTGAGTGAGTGAGTGTGAGTGTGAGTGTGTGTGTCTGTCTGTCGACATAGACATATTGGCATGGAGATGTAACTGCAAAACATCTAATTCCAGAGTTCATTATAGGGGGCCTGATGCAGTCATTGATATACTGAAGATTCATAGACAGGTCTGAATTTCTATAGCAAGAAATTCATTGTTCATTTCACTGCAAAGGCCTATTGCTTCTTCTATTATTTGAAGAATACATAAGATTTTTGGTCTCAAAAATCAGGAGGGGAAAAAAAAAGAAATGAAACGGAATGCATTTCAACACTTTCCTTTTTCTTTTCTTTACATCTCACCATGAGACTTGTGGTAAAGAATTTTATTTTTGTTATTAGCAAATCAAAGCTTTTTGTGTTTGTTTGTATGTGTGTGTGTGAAGAAAAACACCTGTTGTAGACAGATCTGAACTAATAAAAAAATCCCATAATTTATTTGAAAAAAAAGTCACAGAATTAATCACTCAGTGATTATTTGGTTTGTTTAAGTTTCTAAGGAAACTATAGGGTGCAGACAAGAGTCCAATGGTCCATAAATCACACGTGGAGCTGGGGATTAGAACCCTGGTCTTTCAGCTCGAAATAACACAAGCTTCTATGTGTGAGAGAACAGAAATCTCCTTTAGGGTCCAGTGCTGCAAAGAATTAGGCATAAATTTTGCTTTATCCATGGTGTGGTGCCATTGGGGCTCTTCATAGTGTGCAAGGCACGTAAGGAAGCTTTGTAGGATTGAGGCATCAGTGGGAAGTAGTAATACCTTCCTTCTCTCTAGGCTGCGGCCACTAGCGGGAGATTTCTCTCTCTAACACTACCCCACCCCCCATTACATTATCTATTCAGGGTTTGATCTTGCAACTTGCTAAGCCCTTTGGCCCTGACCTAGCAAAGCATAGCATCTTAAGCACATGAGTAGCCCATGTTCTTCAATGAGACTATTCACGTGCTTAAAGTTAAGCACATGCTTTGTTGGATCAGGGCCAGAGTCAAGTCCTCATGTATTTAATCTCCTATCCAAAACAAATTCTAAATCATCGTTGGAGTTGGGGTTGGGGTTGGGGAGGGAGGGGAAACAGCGATTTACCTTCACATCTCAGCACCGCATTGTTCCAAACCACATTGCCTTCCTTCAAGATGCAGGTGATGGTCTCCGACCCATGGGTTCTTATGAAGCCCTCATCACAGAGGAAGGATACGGAGCTGCCTAGCTGGAGGCTGTCGCCGAACCGCTTCCCGTTGACGGGCACCCCAGGATCGGGGCATTCATTGTGCCTGAACGCTGCAGGGGGGGTGACAAGAGGGCAGTGAGTCAGCCGCTTCCCCACCCAACCTCTTGCCAATGGAGAAACAACCAGGTCAGACCCAAATCCAGGATCTTCACTTCCACAGAGCTGCCTGGTGTGTGTTCCTGCACCATGGAAGGCAACATTGACTTCAATGGGAGCTGGCTCAAGAAGAGACAGAACAGCGCAGAAGGTCAAGTGCTAGCTTAGCATTTAGGAGACCTGAATTCAAGTCCCTGCTCTGCCACAGAACTCCCCTGTAACCTTGGGTAAGTCACTTAGCCTCTCTGTGCTGCTTCAGTTCTCCATCTGTACAACCGCATTAATAGCACTGCCCCACCTCACAAAGATGTTGTGAGGATAGTTATAGTAAAGATAACAAAGCACTCAGATGCTATGGTTATGGGGCCCTCTAAGCACCATGGATAGATAGATCAGGTCCCTCAAGTGTAGGTGAAGGGTAGAGCTGGTTAAAAAACAGCATAAGCTTATGCAAAACTCCCCCCCCCCGGGACATTTTTGGTCAAAATTCAAAACAAATTTCAAGCAGCCCTAGTGGAAACAATAATACCACCCAACTTTTACATCACACTTCTCGACTATAGATCTCAAAGTGCTTTACAAAGGAGGTCAGTACCATTATCCCCATTTTACAGATGGGGAAACTGAGGCACCAGGAAGGGATTTGGCTTGCCCAAGGTCACCCAGCAGGTCAGTGGCAGAGCCAGGAACAGAGACAGGGTCTCCTGAGTCCCAATCCAGTGCTCCCACCTTATCCTCCCCCTGCTGTGGTCTCTGGATGGCCCTCCCATAGGAAACACCACTGTTTAGCTCCTTGAGCTAAGTAAATCATACAAACACAGTAAGTCTATTAATCAGATTGAAAGCTCTAGAGACTGGAATTTTCAAAGTAGCCAAGGGAGTTAGGAACCCAACTGCCAGTGAATGTTCATGGGATTTGAGCACCCTACTCCCATGGGCTCTAGGAAATCCCAGCCTACATTTTTTTGTCCATATGACAGGTACAGGCTGAGCAGCGGCATTGCAAGCTTCCCCACCAACGTGTCTCAGCCTTGGCATTTAGGGTGAGGGTGTCCAGTTGTCTTGTCCTTTTAGGTTCCCAGGCTCTGCGTCCAGGAATGCCCATGGTGCCAGGTAGGGCCAGCTGCTCTGGTGGGTCTCTGAGGTGGAGACTGAGGGCTAGTCTACACTAGAAAGTTAAGTCAACCCAGCTGCATCGCTTAAGGGGTCTGAAAAATTCACACCCCTCAGAGACGTCGTTAAGCTGACCTAAGCCCCAGTGTAGACAGCGCAAGGTCAACGGAAGAACCCTGTCTGTCACTGCAGTAAATGGCTACACTACGGTGTTACAGAGGCACAGCAGCGGTGCTACAGCTTTAGTGTTTGTAATGTAGACCTAGCCTCCGACTGCAAATTCGTTCCACATAAGCAATGAACAGCTATCAGACAGCAATGACTTGTGCTCTTCTGTAACTGGTACTGCATTCAAACCAGTTAACTAGCGGCTAACTCTGCCCCACTGTCACTCCCCTGAGCCATCCATTCTCTCCATACGCACCCAGTTTTCATGACTCCAGCATCACCAACACTAACGGTATTTTTCACTTTATAACAACAGGCAGAATTAAGGGTGGCTTTATGGATGAGGCTCTGTTCTGGGATTTCAGGGATTGAAATCCTGGCCTCGCTGAATCTGAATGACCTTGGGCTACTAATTTGATCTCTCCTTGCCTCGGTTCCTCACCTACAAAGCGGGGATGATAATTTCTCGCCCTCGCAGCGGTGCTGTTAGGACAAAACCATTGATGTTTGTGAGGTGCTGAGATAATACAGGGATGGGAACCCCGGAAACACCCACAATAATATTCTTTACAATTCTTCACTTTTGAAAGATTTGAAACTGCACAAAAACATTGCTTGAGAGAATTTCCCTGAAGCTCTGGAAATGCTACACAACAAACAGCCAAGAAGGGGCATGTGTGCACAGAGGGGCAATAAACTGACAGAATATGAAAGGTTTGAGGACCTGAGGCTAACATGAAGAGCACTTTAACCATGGCCTGCCATGAAATATCTGACCTCAGTCATTACTGCTATTATAAAACAAAGGAAACAAAGTAATTACCTTTTTATGTATTGCAAAATTGAAAGTGGAGTTGCATGTACCCATAGATACAGGGTAGTTGTCAGCACTGGCCTTTACCAGCAGTTAAAAACCAAGGCCATCAATCAGAAAGCAAGAATTTGGTCTCAATGTTTCATTAAGTTGATAATTATGTGTACCATACCTGAACAAAGTTTGTGATGTTCTTCTGGGGTTAGCACCGTATGAAAGGCAGCAGTACCCAGATCAATTGCACACCTATGCTCTTACAAGTGTAATGACTGAGACGAGTTCTGGACTATGTTTGGAGCAGTCTTATCGGCACAGCACTACTACAATCTGTGAAGACCACTTTCAGTTAAGAGAGCGGGAACATTTAGGTTGAATATCACAGTCTCCATTTCCTTGTGCTCCCCGACTGTCTATTGTATGCATCTGTTGTCCCTTATCTTATCCTTAGGTTGTAAGCTCTTTGGAATGGGGACTAGCTGTTTGTTACATGTTTATACAGTGCCTATCACAATAGGGGTGCTGGTTCATGACTGGTGCGCTTAGGTGCTAATGGAACATAAATAACAAGGACACCCTTGCTAACAGTTTCAGAGTGGTAGCCGTGTTAGTCTGTATCAGCAAAAAGGAAGAGTACCTTAGTCTCTAAGGTGCCACAAGTACTCCTCGTTCTTCTTGATAACAGTGGTATCTACTGGACTGTGAAACTTAGAAACTTGGGCTCCATCCATCCTGTCAACCAGTGTCAAGAATGTTAATGGTTGACAGATTTAGAAAAGATGAAAAGAAAGGGACAAATTCTTTGCTGGTATAAATGGGCAAGAAGAATTAGAGTTGATAGGCTTCATTTACAGCAGCAGATAATTTGGCCTAAACACCTCTTCATGCAGGGAGCACCCAGCATGTGACATTCCCTTCCTCAGGAGTTCATGGCATAAGAGACTTGTGCTTCAGGACGGAATGCTGTGGGCCTTGCCCTCAGGTCAACATTTACCGCAATGCAAAGCAGCACTGGCAGAGGGGCCGGTCCACCCTTTCTTCTGAAAGCACCAAGGATTAGTCACTGCCCAAAGCAGACCACCTTACCCGAAGAGCCAATAGCCTGATCTGATGTGGCAAATGATTTCTCAAGACCTACATTTTTTTTTAAATGGCTGATTTGCAGTCATCAGCAGGAAAGACTATTAATTTAGCTGTGCCACTAGCTGCTGTTATAACTTGAATCATTTATCATTTCTGCTGAGTAGGTTTAATAATGTTCTTTAGAACATTACAGGGTAACATGAGTGTAAATTGTTATGGTAGTTTGCATTCACTTGAACGCGGAAGGCCTGAATTTGTGTGAAGCCATACATAACCCTGTCTGTTTCATTCCTTCATTGTATATAGCGTCTCTCACACTGTCCTCACAGGCTCTGCATGCCTCCCAGTACAAGTGAATAATGATAGTACTGAACATTTATATGGCACCTTCCATCAAAAGATCTCAAAGCACTTCATGTTGTTGTTTTTTTTTAAATCAACCAAACCTCTGTCAGATAAGCATTCATGTGTTACAGATGCGGAAACTGAGGCACGTGAGATCCTGACTCCCAATCCCCTGCTCTCACCCTAGACCCTGCTTTCTTTCCGAGCTGGGAAAATTACCCACCCTGTAGTTATGGCGCCAGCCTAGGACTTGGGAGATCCAGGTTCGATCTCCTGCTCCACCATAGACTTCCCACGTGACCTTAGGCAAGTCACTTAACTTCTCTTTGCCTCAGTTTCCCATCTGTGAGCAGGGATACTAGCACTGTCCTATCTCACAGGGAGGGTTATGAGGATAAATGCATGAAAGACTGTGAGGTGCTCATATGCTGCAGTGATGCAGGCCAGGTAAGAACCTTAGAAAGACAGATTCCTCGTTCACGGCTCTCAACACTAGACCACACACATTTCCAGAGCCAGGAACCAGAACCTGTGACTCCTGTCTCTGAGTTCTGTGCCTTAGACCCGAAGGCTGACATTCTGACCAATACTGCACCATCTGTCAATCCAGAGTAACACCACTGATATCAGAGTTACTCTGGACTTACTCTGGTTTCCGTTCAATCAGAATCTGGCCCAACATGATAATTCCACTTGGCAAGACGCCTGTCCTCCAGGTACTATCAGAAAGGAAGGATTCTGCACTTACTGGTGAATGTGATGTTGAAGCCCCTCTTCTCCATGGAGTGGTCAGTCTGGAACTCAAGCCTGGCTACGTGGCCGCTGCTGGTCAGAGACGAAGGGATTTGGCTCCCTGAGAAGGTCCCCAATACCGGAGACTCAGGGGTCCCTCCATCTTTCACGGCTAGGAAATCAAACTGAGGCTCCACATCAAAATCATTGAAAGCCAAGTGGATCCGGCTCTCAGGCTTAGCTATAATTAACCAAACACAGTGCAAGCTGCTCCCGTATTCTTCAGGGTAATTTGGTGACAGGACAATCCCAGACGGGGTGGTGAAGTTGAAAAAGCAGGAAACTGCAATGAGAAATCGCCATCAATCATGCAGCACACAGTTCCTATAACCCTGACTTGTTACTCCCCCACCCCCATGCAAATTCATAACCTTTTTGCTTCTCAAAGAATTTAGGATGGGAAGGGATCAGTGCTCCATTCACTGCTGGGTATCAGTGATTTATTTATAAAGGGGAGGAAGAAATATCTTCAATCCAAAAAATATTCTCTGGTCCTTGGTTCTGAATGGTCAATAATTTTCCAGCCAGGGATTGCATTGTCCCCTTCTTTATGCTATGTGTAACCCTGAAGCTTTAAAGTCCCACCATGCCTGCAATGGATTTCATGCCCCCCCCCCACCCTACAGGAAGTAGCATGTGGATTTCTTTCTTTCTCTTTCAAGAACTCAATGTTACTTAATGGAATTCACCCTGCAGGAGAGTTTGCACCTTGCAGGGTGAATTCCATTGAATAACACTCAGCTGTTTAAAAAAAAAAAAACCCTCAACCATCCCCTTTCAGCAGGACAGGGAGCATTTTAAAGCTTCAGGGTGCTATTTGGTTTACATGATCATTTGCTAAATGCAGTTCTAACCTAAGCCCCAATGTTACAAATCCACATAACTCGGTGCACATAAGCAGCCTCCCTGAACTCAACAGGATTCTTCTTATGCATAGCATTATTCCCATGTGTTAAATTCTTGCAGGACAGGGCTACAATTTGCAAGCTCCTTGGGGGAAGGAGCTGTGGGCTCGATTCACCATTGGCCTGCCACTTTTGCCGTCATTTTTGCCACAAAACAATGTGGGTATAAAACAGTGCCGTTGTGATTTGAGAGCCACTTTGCACGGGGGTCAATCACATCCCAGGGAATAGGCCCAGTGACTGGATTTTCTCTAAAAAATGCTCTGCATACTCACACTGCTTGGTGCAAACAGACATGGCAACGTATGATTGGCCAAGCTCTAGAGTGCTGAGTGCACTGGACAGAACCCTTTCCATTAGGAATAAATCACTGACTTTCACCAGACTAACGATGTCAAGAAGAATCGCACTGGACTCCTGCCCCTGTGAACATAATTAATTGTGTGGAGCGTGGAGGGGTAACCAGTGCAAATGAAAAATCCTCAGCCCTCTAGGGGGTGACTGTTTTCAATATAGGCTGTATTTTAGCTGACAGGGTCCATTAGTTCTGAACTGCAATGCTATCATCTAATTGATACCTACCGGATGATGGTTATGCTTTATATACATCTTGCTTGCTCCTTTCCCCGCCCCCACCACATCGCCTGATATACATTTATTAAAAGCTATCATTTAATACGCTTTTCACGCTAATTCCTGGCACGAGACTGTAACTCAGAGGATGGCTTTGGCTTGGCATTTATACAATTATTTGGTCTGACGTTTGCCCTCCCCCTAGTATGAGCTTCCTTTATCTTCAATACCTAATGGTCTTAAATCAAATAAAATGCACATTACCGGGCATTACTGAGGCTAAGAGCTACAAGCCATTTCCTGCTCCTGATAACAAAGAGAATAGGCAGCTAGATTAAAGAGAAAAGAAACAGGCGGCAGCATCTACCAAGGATTTGGTGTATGTAGGAATCTTTATTAAAAGGAATGCTGTCAAGTCTTTTTGACAACTAAACCCTATTATAAGGTATCTGGGAATATCTGTCTATTAAAAAAAAAAAACCCATGCCCACTCACTGAACAATATGGGAATCACTACTGTGGAAGTATGAGATAAGTGACTCCCATGTGGTGCTATAAATCCAAATAAGACCATCTTTTTGTTCTGGGTTTGTACAGCACCTAGCACAATGGGGTCCTGGTCCATGACTAGGGCTCCAAGGTGCTACAGTAATACCAATAATTAATTAATAATAATGTAGGACCTGGAACATTGTGCTCTGCTGATCCATGCAACCAGCAGCAGAAGTAAATGGAGCAACACTGAGTTACACCAGGGGCTAGATTATGGCCCACTTGCACGGGCTACCTCCCTTGTAGGTACTAGTGCGGGGGGCGGGAACAGCCCATGCAGAGCTTGATAGGAGTGGGAGGTGGTGGGCTGGGCATGCCGGAAGACCTGTGCTGTGCCAGGTATTGGGCTGACATAGGATACATTAGCCCTGGAGCAGTGGGGGAAAAAATGGGATTCAGACTGTGACTGAGAGTCACAATCTTCTTCCTGATCTGCTCCTGGGATAAAGCAACGATACACTGTCTGAGACACAGGTTTGCCTCAAGTGAGGATATGGCCATGTATATTAATAGACATGCAAACAGAGTGTCCCTTTGCTTAGCAAAACATTGAAGTACTGCAATATAAATGTTAAATAATGAGAACAAGAAGAATCTCAAGAGATTGCAGCCCCCTGCCTCTGGCACTCTGCATAGTAAAGAAACCAATGCAACGAAAAATAATCTCCTCAAGCTACAACAACAGCAAAGATAAAATATTAGGTTAAAATACACCGTAAAATTAGGACAGGCAAACAAATGCAAGAGACACGAGAAAACCACTCCGTGGTCCAGATTAAAGACAGGCATGTGGCGCCCTGGGCATTTCCTTTTCTCTGGGGGAGAGGAGAAAAGGTGTAAAGGTAAAAATCAGATAAACCACTAGTAAAGATCCCACCCGACCCAGGTACACAGAGAGACACACGCAGCAAATAAGCAGCACCATCAGGAATAAGGAAAATTCCTCAGGCCAGGGAGGCGCAGATGCACCAGTATAAATCGGCCAGAATCGTTACTCCAGACCAGTGTAAACAAGAGCAGAATTCAGCCCTGGAAATGGATCTGAAGGCACTGGAGACCTGACTCAAAAGCGTTGAGCAGCCAGCCGGTAGTTGGTCAGCACCTCTGACAATCAGAATGTGTAGCAACAAGGCTAACGATAATACAAACATAGTAATGGAGGCTTTGATTCAAGCTATCCTAACAGGCAGGATCCATTATCAGAACACCATACTTGCAGGTTTTCTAGTTAAACTGAGAGTCAAGAATCCAGGAGCTCATTATGACTAAGAGCAACCCAGAACAGTCTATGTTGGGCTTAAGAGCTTCCAAGCCAAGTCTGTTGCCAGTCTGGAGACATTAAACAAGTATTTGAAAAAACTGTCCAAGTCCCGAAAATGTTATTATGGGTCCACAAAATTCCACTGCTGGGCAAAGACAGACCTGGACAGTCTTTGAAGGCCACTTGAAGTTCTATCCCAAACTAAAGATATCCGCTACAGAAACAAGAAGCATGGTTCCCGCTTGACCTGTGCATACCAAAGCCAACTCCATATAGATGCTAAAAGAGATACAACAACTGAAGGAAGTGGGGTGGTATTGGACGCCCTGCGACTTCCCTGCTGGATGGACACCATACACCCACACTCAAACACAAAACAAGCACCCTTCTAGTTAAAGCTCTATCAGAAGGGACTGGCCCACCAGTCAGCAACAGAGCAGGTACATCCTCTCGAGTCACAGACGGGGGAAACGGAAACATCCCTGTAGATCACAATAAGAAATGGATGGGGAGTGAATCATAGGACAATAAATCTCAATTCAGCAAAGTACTTAAACACATGGATAAATTCATCCCTAGTCACCATGGCACTTAAGCATGTGCCTAAATCTCAGTGCTGAAGTGCTTTGATGAATTGGGGCCATAATGCAGAATAAAGACTTTGGATGCAGAATGGCAACTTAATTTTAAGAACAGGACGCTCTTACATGGCTGCATCTGTGAAAGAAGGTTGTTAATAAGAGCTGCAAATCCCACATGTACATAGAGATCAGAGTAATCCAAGAAACAATGGTCCAAAGGGCTCAGGGGAGCCGTCAGAGGATTCAGAGCATTTCACCAATAATTAACCTCTTTGAACCTGACTCTGGCCAACAGTAACCAAAAGTTATTAATGGGTCTTTGTGGACATATGTTCATATCGCGCGCGCACACACACACTCACATCATCACTCAGCAATAACTAGTCTCACTCATGGCTGACTCTGTTGATGGCATGAAGCCAGAAGTCACCTTGATGGCCCATAACAGTCAGAGAGGAGCAACAGAGGGTCCTGTGGCACCTTTGAGACTAACAGAAGTACTGGGAGCATAAGCTTTCGTGGGTAAGAACCTCACTTCTTCAGATGCATCAGAAGAAGTGAGGTTCTTACCCACGAAAGCTTATGCTCCCAGTACTTCTGTTAGTCTCAAAGGTGCCACAGGACCCTCTGTTGCTTTTTACAGATTCAGACTAACACGGCTACCCCTCTGATACTGGATACCATGCAAGTCAGAGAGGGGACACACTGGCAGGAGAGCTTGCCCTGCCAGTGCCCATCCTTTATTTGTTTGGTGGATCAAAGCAGATCGAGGGATCTCATTCCAGCACCTTTCCTGAGCACACAAGGCAAAAAAGGCACCAGGTAAACCAGCCCCAAAGCAACAAATGACAAATGTCCTATTACTCGCCCCAAAGCCACTAAACAAACTGAGTTTACAAACAGATGAGCAACTAACATCCACAACAGGTATAACCTAGAAGAATAGTCTCATCCCTTAGTAACAGAGGGGTTGAGCAGCCTGCAGATGCAACATACCCTATACACGCCATATTCAATCAGCACTGCACAGAGGAAAAAGAAGAAGTTCAAGAGGAAACATTACAAGGAGTGCACTGGAACAATTCCCATTGGAGAAAGGAAACACACTATTCCATGGCTGTTAAAATGAGAAAACCCCAGTGCCTACAGAGATCCAACTTCTGGAGATTTGAACAACCCCATACACTTTGAATAATTATCTGAAATTTACCAAGAGTTTTAGAAGGGATGTGAGTCCCTCTGCTTCACAGCATAAGCCAGCCACTAATGAGTGGCAGGGACAGGAAGAAACTAGCCCCCGTCTGTAGCTGCCCTTTGCATGGTTTTCTGCACCATCCTCTTTAGAAGCTGGCGCTGGCCTCTCTCATAGACTGCACATCAGCAAGTGGGAGTAAATAGGTCTAGGGAATTTAATGTACCCTTACGGAGTCTAATTACACACTACCTCTCAATTTTGCTCTTAGGCCTTCTAGTCTACTCACAAATTTTGTACTGCATTAACTGTACTGGAATAGTTAGAGCACTACAGTTACCCTAATGTGGAAATATGCTGGCATAAAAGTGTTTATACCACGATAGCTTATTCCTGTACGGTAAGGGGAATAAGCTATTCCAACCTGAGCTCTTTAATATTAGTATAACGACATCCACACTTAACGTTGTACTCGCCTAACTATTTCAACATCACATCCCTCCCCAAAACAGCCAGACTGGTACAAAATCGGTGTGTAGACAAGGCCTTAGAGTCCAAGTTGGACTGTGTAAATTCTCAGATGCACAAAATACCATCTACTAACTACCCCATGGCACTTATCTGACCTACAGCTGGACTAAAGCCAAAAGCCCAGAGCCAAACACACACAGACTTTTAGAAAACTGGAATCCAGAGCCAATTTTACAGTTTGGCCCCAACCCCAGTCTGAACATTTCCTCCCTTTGCTAAAATTCAGGTCAATTTTTTTATTTTTCATTTAGGAGAAAAGTTCAGGTTATTTATTTTATCCAACTATTTCTTTCCAGGCTGGGTATTGGCTGGAGTTGCATATGCACAAGTTAGGGAAACTGCCTTTCTTCTCAAATAACTAAACAGGCAGCTATTTACCTTTTCTTTATTAGAACTAGAGCGGGTCAGACATGGATAACTTTTAAAAAATAGTAATATTTTATTTTATATGTTTTAAATGAACAACTCTGTAACTCGGGGGGGAGATTGTAAATGTTTTCTGTGAAACAAATTTTAAATGTTGGGTGAAAAAAAGCTTTGTTGAAATTCTGAAAATTTGCGCACACAAAAATGGCCTCTCTGTACTTAGAATAGAACTGCATTTCCTACCTCTGCCAGACCTACTCTGCTTTTGACAAAGCTTAGCGCAACCAAATTCAACAGATTATTATTGCCTTCTGGAATCTGGCTGTCTGGGTTCCCCGGTCTCAAAATACATTTCCATAATTTAAAATAAATAAATACAGAGAAGATTTTTTTCCTCTTATTGCCACTTATTGAAAACTCGCAAATTGTTTTTTGTTAGGGTGGTTCCATTTGCTGCCGTGAATCATGGGCAGTGAGAGAGAGAGAGAGAGAGAGAGAGAGAGAGAGAGAAAGAAAGAAAGAAAGAAAGAAAGAAAGAAAGAAAGAAAGAAAGAAAGAAAGAAAGAAAGAAAGAAAGAATAACACTT